>NC_073304.1:235797867-236032867 GCF_027595985.1 Sorex araneus | reverse complement strand
GGCCCAGACCCCCGGGGTCGCTGGGGCGCAGGGCCGGGGTCTCCCCTCTGTCCCCCACCCCCCCCGAGCCCGGCGCCCACCGACGCGCTGGCCGCTGGAGAAGGCGCCCGGGCGCGGGGAGGTGTGGACCCCGGCGAAGCGCTCCGCGCGCACCCACCTTGCCCGTGAGGTCGTGGCTCGGACTGCAGGGCGGGGAGCGCTCGGGGGTCTCGCCCTCCCGGCTGGCCGCGGCGCGCGACGGGCCGGTCATGCCTGGAGGAGCCGAGCGGGACCGCGGCGCGGGTGGCCCGGAACGGCCCCGCCCCGGCTCCGCCCCGTGCCCCGCCCCGGCGGCCCGGCCCGGCCCGGACAGGCCCCTCCCCGGACCCGACAGAGTCCTCCCCGGACCCCGGCAGGCTCATCCCCGACCCCGACAGAGTCCTCCCTGGACCCCGACAGGCTCATCCCCGACCCCGACAGAGTCCTCCCCGGACCCCGACAGGCTCATCCCCGACCCCGACAGAGTCCTCCCTGGACCCCGACAGGCTCCTCCCCGGACCCCGACAGGCTCCTCCCCGGACCCCGACAGAGTCCTCCCTGGACCCCGACAGAGTCCTCCCCGGACCCCGACAGGCCCCTCCCTGGACCCCGACAGAGTCCTCCCTGGACCCCGACAGGCTCCTCCCCGGACCCCGACAGAGTCCTACCCCGGACCCCGACAGAGTCCTCCCCGGACCCGACAGAGTCCTCCCCGGACCCCAGCAGGCTCATCCCCGACCCCAACAGAGTCCTACCCGAGACCCCGACAGGCTCCTCCCCGGACCCCGACAGAGTCCTCTCCGGGACCCCGACAGGCTCCTCCCCGACCCCGACAGGCTTCATCCCCGGGTCCCGACAGAATCCTGCCGGGGGACCCCAACAGGCTCCTCTCGGAGACCCCGGCAGACTCCTCTTGGGGACCCCAACAGAGTCCTCCCCGGATCCCGACAGACTCCTCTTGGGGACCTCATAGACTCCTCCGAACCCCGACAGGCCCCTCCCCCCGTCCCTGACAGTCTCCCCCGGACCCCGACAGGCTCCTTCCCCGGACCCCGACAGACTCCCCCGCCCCGGACCCCGACAGTCTCCCCCAGACCCCGACAGTCTCCCCCGGACCCCGACAGGCTCCTCCCCCAGACCCCGACAGTCTCCCCCGGACCCCGACAGGCTCCTCCCCGGACCCCGACAGTCTCCCCCGGACCCCGACAGGCTCCTCTCCGGGCCCGCCGCTCCGCACCGCTGCAGAGCCGGAGCCGCCCTCCCTCCGGGGCGCGACCACCAGGATCCGCGAACCAGAGCAGGCGCCCCGCTGGGCACCAGCTTCGTGTCCGAGCACCTGGGTCCAGTCCGGCCCCGGGGACCCGTCCCTGCCGGCCGCGGTGTCAGCCGGGTTTAGGGGCCCTGGAGACGCGCGTGCTGGGGACCGTCCTGGCTCCCGGGAGGGAGGCGGGGACCCGCGCTGATTCCCGCTGCCGTTACGCGGGGCGGCCAGCAGGCGGCGTCCTAACCCCGCCCGGCCTTTGGGAACAGGTGGCCCAGGGGGCGGGGTGTGAGAAGCTGGGGCCGCCCCTGGGCCTAGGGGTGCGGTGGTCGGAGGAGGCGGGCACCCTGCGGACTTTACCCAGCAGAGTCGCTTTTGCTTCTGCACCCCACGGAGGTCTTCCTGGTACCCATTTTAGCCACCATTTTTCTCTTTGGTTTGTTTTGGGGCCACGCGGGGCGGTGCTCAGGAGTTACTCCCGGCTCTGTGCTCAGGAATTACTCCTTGCAGGGCTCAGGGTGCCAGGGTTCGAACCAATGTCGGCTGAGTGCAAGGCAAGTGCCTTACCTGCTGTGCTGCGGCTCTAGCCCCGCTGGTGGGCGCACTGAAGGACATCGCCTTTGCCCTCTCCCAGGGTCGCTGGCCGGGTCAGTGCTCGGACTCGGCCACCTCATCTCCCCCCTGCTGTTGATCTGCGCCTAGAGTGCCCCGCCATGCCAGTCTCGCAGGCGGGCACCTCCCGCTGCAGGCTGCGCAGGAGGCTGGGGTGACCTAATCGTGTGTGCCCCCTTCCCTGGCACCAGGGTGCTCAGGGCCACGGGACAGGGTGGTGCATTAGGAAGGGGCTCTTTGGGGGGGGATGTGGGGGATCCCGGGCAAATGTGGCTTAGGACTGTGGCAGGGCCAGCAGGGTACTGAGTTCTCGCCTCGGCTCCAGCCCGTTCCCCGGGAGGGGGGTATGCCCGGACCCTGTCTGCAGATGCACGCTCAGACACCTGGGGTCCCCTGCAGGCACCCCTTCCTGACAGGGGTGCCATTGGGTGCCAAGGATGCCTGTGCATTCAATGTCCTGGGCTCTGGGTGCTGGGGGACTCCCTCAGGGAGCCTGCAGGGAGGGGGTCCGCTGAGGAACAAGAGTGAGAGAGTGAGAGACGCAGAGGCAGGAAGTGACCTTCCACCTGGCCTTCCACTGGAAACCAAACTGTGTGGGTCGTTGGGTTCCCCCCGCAGGCCCCCCAAGATAAGCTGAAACCCCTCACTGTGCCTCAGGACCCAGAATGTGATTATTTAGCACGCAGGGTCACAGAGCATACTCCAGTGACAAAGTGATCACAGGTGCCCTTGTCCAACATAACAGTGGGGGCTGGAGTGACAGGACAGCGAGGAGGGCATTTGCCTTATTTATGGATCAAACCTGGGTTTGATCCCCGGCAACCCATAGGGTGCTCCGAGCACTACCAGGAGTGATTCCTGAGTGCAGAGCCAGGAGGAACCCCTGAGCATCACTGGGTGTGGCCCCCAAACCAAACCAAAACAAAACAAAACCAAAAAACCCAATACAGTAACGGACGTGGTGTCGGAGGAAGAGAGGCCCCACGAGACAGAGGCCGGATTGGGGCACAGAAACAAGGACCCCCCAGGGATGGCCGGGAGCCACCGAAAGTGGTAAGAGGAGAGGGAGGGCGCCTCTCTGGCTCCTTCAGTAAACAGACCCGGGGTCACTTGTCTGTGGCTCTCCGATCGTCACCTGTGGTTTGTGTGTGGCTCCACCAAGACCCTCTTGGCCCCCTGGTGAGTTGGAACAGCCAAGATGGCCCGTCAGGTGAATGTTCCAGAAGGAATCAAGACATAGAAGCACAGCCTGTGACGTCACTTCAGGAAGAGGTTCACCAACGCCGCAGAGAGGCGGGATGGCTCTTCTCTCGGGCCTGTCCACCCACGGGGTCAGCACCATGCTCAGGGCAGCCCCGAGGCGGAAGGGCATCAGGGAGCCCTTCAGAGTTGGGGTGCTGGGGAGGCAGGTTTCTTCCCAAAGAAGGGACACGTACTTATAAGGTATGTGGTTGCCAGAAGAAGTCGAGAACACTCTTCCTGGAAGTCTGGGTCACCCCCCAGCAATCTCCGTCTCCCCCAAACACCTACCCTCACACCACACAACCTCACAGTGTAGAGAGAGGCATGTACCCGATACCATCTCAGACACACACACACACACACACACGTACACCCCTCACACCACAGACACACATATACTTCATACCACAGACACACATTCTTCATATTATTTCTCAGACATGTATCCGCCCATATCTGAGACCCATCTATCAGACCTCGTACCAGAGAGACCCTCGTACCAGAGAGATCACGTGCCCCTCACACACGTCCCCCTCAGGCATGTGCCCCTCACACATGCCCCCCTCAGGCACGTGTCCCTCACTCGTGTTCCCCACAGACACGTGCTCCTCACATGTGTGTCACTCAGAGAGACACACACACACCTGGTACTAGCTCCCAGAGGCACACCTCACACCACCGCAGACACGCCTCACGTACTACACTCAGACACACACCTCACACAGCAGATGCCCCGTACCTCACACCAGAGAGACACATGTGATATCTTAAACAAGCACATCTGCAGAGACAGGCTGACCACCACGCAGGTCACACTCTGTCTCAGACACACACACCTCACACCACAGAAGCACAAATGTCCTGACACCGCACACTTGTCCTCCAGCACACACCGCACACTGTACTGAGACACAGACCGCTCACATCATACCACACACGTATGTGCCTCACACCACACTCAGACTTGAAATCGTAGCACAGATATAATTTTGCACCATGTTACAATGACACAAACCTCATGGTATAGCAAAACCCATAGTCCTTAGATCACACCCATAGACACAACTTACACCATGGACACATAGTGCCTCAGACACTCGACTCATACCTATCCCCTTCAGACACGTGCCCCTCACACGTGTCCTCCTCAGGCACATGTCCTCACAAATGTCCCCCCTCAGATATGTGTTCCTCACTCATGTCCCCCTCAGGCAAGGGTCCCTCACATGTGTCCCCCTTAGGCATGTTCTCCTCACATGTGTCCCCCTCAGACACATACTTCTCACACATATCCCCCTCAGACTTGTGCCCCTCACATGTGTCCCCTCAGGCACGTGTCCCTCACACATGTGTCACTCAGGCACATGTCCCTCACTCGTGTCCCCCACAGGCATGTGTTCCTCACATGTGTCTCACTCAGGCACATGCTCCTCACATGTGTGTCACTCAGGCACGTGTCCCCCACAGGTGTGTGCCCCTCACACGTGTCCCCCATAGGCACGTGCCCCTCACATGTGTCCCCCTCAGGCATGTGACCCTCACACGTGTCCCTTTCAGGCACATGCCCCTCACACGTGTCCCCCTCAGGCACGTGCCTCTCACACGTGTCCCCCCCCAGGCATGTGCCCCTTATACATGTCCCCCTCAAGCGCATGCCCCTCACACGTGTGTCATTCAGGCACGTGCCCCTCACACGTGTCCCCCACGGGAACGTGCCCCTCACACGTGTCCCCCTCAGGCATGTGCCCCTCACACGTGTCCCACTCAGGCATGTGCCTCTTACACGTGTCCCCCTCAGGCATGTGCCCCTCACATGTGTGTCACTCAGGCATGTGCCCCTCACTCATGTTCCCCACAGGCATGTATCCCTCACATGTGTCTCACTCAGGCACATGCTTCTCACATGTGTGTCACTCAGGTACATGTCCTCCATAGGCACATGCCCCTCACACGGATCTCACTCAGGCACGTGCCCCTCATATGTGTGCCCCACAGTCATGTACCCCTCACTCGTGTTCCCCACAGGCACGTGTCCCTCACATGTGTCTCACTCAGGCACGTGCTTCTCACATGTGTGTCACTCAGGCACGACACAGGCACGTGCCCCTCACACGTGTCTCACTCAGGCACGTGCCCCTCACATGTGTCCCCCACAGGCACGTGCCCCTCACACGTGTCCTCCTCTTTCACTCTGAGTCTCTCGTCTCCTCACAGTTGCCGACATAGCTCACACCTGCCACCCACACCCCCATCACACCTCAGCCCACACTCACCTTCTGTCCCTCACGGCCTGTGCCCTCCGAAACAATCCCCACCTCACCTCACTGAGACCAGCTGCACTGCCTCTCCCCAGGCCCTGAGGTCCTGCTGGGCCCCCGACCCCCATACTTTCCCCAGGGAGAGCCTTTGAGCGGGCGAGGAGGTGTGGACAGGACCCTTAGGGTCGGAAGGACCCTCAGAGCAGGGGAGCCAGCGAGGGTGGCCGCGTGAGGGAACCCACGGTCAGCAGCGGAGGGCAGGAGGGCAGGAGGGGTCAGACTTCACACGGCCAATGTGTGCAGGGGCGGGGGGGGGGCGCTGACCGGGACTGTCACTTGTGGGGGCGGCACCCGGCAGTGCTCGGGGCTTACTCCGGACTCTGAGCTCCGGGGATCACCCCTAGGAGGGTCGGGGGGCAGATGGGCGCTGGACGGCACTGGGTCAGCTGCGAGGGAGGCAGAGTCCTCCCCACTGTACCATGGAGGTTCTGCTCCCTCACCTGGTTTTTTTTTTTTTTTTTGCATCCATGTGTGCGCAAGACCTGGGGGAAATTGAGGCAGGAAGGGGGTGGGGAGAACGGAGTACTCTGTGTCTGGCAGCTGTGTCTGCCCCGGGAGTGCCCCGCACCGCAGCGAACTGCTCCACCCACACAGCGGCCGGGTGCCGAGCAGCCAAGGGCGCGGGGCCCCAGCTCTGAAGAATGGCTCTTCCGGGAGGCTGGGCTGGGGCGCTCTGGGTCAGGGGGTGACCCCTCCCCTCGGGCCTCTGCCACCATCCAGCCTGTGAGTTGGACGCCCCCTCTGAAGAACTGCAGACCCCCACCCGACCCCAGCCCTTGGGTCCAGGAGGGACTGAGGGGGTTGCGGTGCAGAGTCCGTGGCTCAGAGCAAGGTTGGGGACACCCCCAGTTCCTCCTGGGGTGCCTTCAGCTGTCTGGGCGTCAGGGGTGCCAAGCCCACAGCGCTGGCTGCCGGGGGCCCGACACCCTCTCCTCAGGGAGGAGGCGTCTCACCCGCTCGCCCCGGCCTGTGCATCTGTGGGGTGTGAGTTTGAAGGTTCACACTCCGCCCCTGTCAGGCGCACTCTGCACCCCCCGACAGGGGCTGTGTGAGGAGGACGTGGTCAGCACCACAGCCTCTGGGGCCTGCGATGTGTTGGAGGGACCCCTGAGCTCCCCGCTAAGGCGGCCGGGGTGAGGGAGCGGCTGAGGGGCGCTGGGAGCCCTGGGCCGGGGGGCGGCTGGGTGAGGGGGTTCCAGAGGCCAGGGGGTGACCCTCCCCTCAGCCTCCTCAGCCTGTGAGCTGGGCCTGCAGGAGCCACAGCCCAGGTGTCAGGGCCTGCCTCAGGGTTGGGGCCCAGCCAGGCCGGCCTGGGGGCTCTGGCTACAGGCCAGCATGGAAATGGGGGTCCCACCCCCAGCCGTGCATCTGTGAGCCTGAGGGTTACACCCACCCAGACCTCACTCTGCAGCGCTGACAGGCTGGAGGTGTGAGGAGAGCTTCACTCAGGGCTGGGGGGCCTGGGCTGAGACCCTGAGCCACACTCCCCCCACCCCCTCTTCTCCTGCCTGGGACCTCGGGGACCAGTTCTGGGGGCCCCCGAATCTGGGCCCCACCCTCGCCCTGACAGACTCCCCTCCCTGCTTCCTGGGGACCCCGTCACCCTAAGCCCTTGTCTTCCTCGCTAGGACCCCACGGGTCCCCTCTCCCGTCTCCCGAGTGGGGCCTCACGGGCCTGTGCTTGCTGGGACCCGGAAGTGACCGTGGCCCTTGCTCAACCCCCAGCCCTAGGAGGCCCCAGTGGATGGTCCTGGAGGGCCCAGGGGAGACGGGCCCCTCCCCAGGGCCAGGCTGCAGGGGGTGGGGACAGGCCGGGATAGGCCCAGGCCCAGAAGGGCTCTGGGCTGTCTGCAGGCGGGGAATGTCCCACCGGGAGCTGCCTCTCAGCTGGGTCCAGGCACGGGCTGAAGTGGAGCTGGGCCCTGGACGGCCCCCGACGGCACAGCTGAGGGCTGTGTCTAGAATGTTCTGCTGATCTCGGCCTCTTGGATTCCTCCCCTGGACACGGCCCTGAGCAGCCTGCGTGGACACGGCTCTGATATCCAGGTTTCAGTTGTGTTCAGCCAGGGGGAGGCCCAGGAGACGGGGCAGCAGGAGAGCCTGGTGGTGGGGGGTGACTGTCCTGGGTGCGGGTGCCCTGAGGGCACAGCTCCTGCCACCAGCCTGCCCACGACACCCTCTTTATCCCGAGCGATCACAGCCTTGGTTTACCTGCTGACACAGGTCTTGCATGAAAGTTCTGGAAGCTCCAGCCCCGCCTCCCTCCTCCCTTCCCCGCAGCCCTCTGTCCTTGCAGGTGGCCTTTGCCCGCAAGTCCCTGAAGGACCACAGGGACATGGTCCAGGTTCCTGCCTGCACCTGGCAGAGCCCCAGGGCCTGCGCAGCCTGGCTGGCGGCACTTACCGTGAAGCTGATGCCCACGGTGGCCGAGAAGGAGCCCGGGAGGAACTTGCCCTGGTCGAACTGCACCAGCAGCGACGTCTTCCCCACACCGCTGTCGCCCACCAGGATGGTCTGCAAGGGAGCAGAGAGAGGGTGAGGGGGGTGCAGGAGGGGGGCTGGGGGCTGGGGAGAGGTTCCAACTGAGCATGCAGAGGAGAATGTGCACACGCAGGCACACGCACCTGCACACACACACATGCACACACACCTACATGCACACATACCTGCACACACACCTACACACATGTACACACATGCACACACAGTCACATATGTACACACACTTGCACACATGCACACACAGCCACACACACCTGCAAACATGTACACACACCTACACATGTGTACACACCTGCACACACCTACACAAACCTGTACAGACATACCTGCACATACACACCTACACACACACCTGCACACACATATGCCTGCATACACACACACCTACAAGGACACCTGAATACACACCTGCACACACCCACACCCACACCCCCCCCCCACACACACCTGCCATGCATGTGTTCCTGCACGCACTGTTCTGGCCCTGGCCAGTAGGTGCGTGTTTGAGGCCTGACTTCCTACGGGCAAGTTCCTGTCCCAGGGAGGGACACTGAGGCAGGGAGACACAGGCCTACTGCCCCATGGTTTCTTCTCTTTCTTTCTTTTCTTTAAATTGGATCACTGTGAGATAGACCATGACAAAGCTGCTCGTGACTGAGTCTCAGTCATACAACGTTCCAACACCCATCCCTGCACCAGAGCACATTTCACACCACCAACGTCCCCGTTTCCCTTCCCCCCACCTCACACCCTCGTCTGCCTCCGTGGCAGGCACCTTCCCCCCTTCTCTCTCCCCGCCTCTCTCCCTGTTTCTCTCTCTCTCTCTCTCTCTCTCTCTCTCTTTCTCTGTCTCTCTCCTCTCTCTCTCTCTCCCTCCACATGCTCTCTGGACTCTCCTCTCTTCCCCGCCCTCCAGGATCAGGGAGGGTGGTGTGCCCAGACTCAGGCCCAGCAGCGGCAGGACCAGGCGGGGCCCAGATGCCCCGGGAAGCTCAGGTGGCTCAGATGACCAGGTAGTGACCAGGGGCTGAGCACACACGCACAAAGTCTCACGCACGCACAAGGGGCCGTGGCCAGAGACTAGGACAGCTGGGACAGGACGACAGGAACTGCTGGGCAGAGCAGAAGGGGACCCCGCGCACCCAGCCTCGCTACCCCAGGACCCCCACCCCCAGGTGCGAGGCTGCTGACTCGGACAGGACGGGCCTCAGAGAGGGCTCTGACTTGGGTCAAGTGAGGACGAGCTGGCCACATCCTGTGGGCGGCCCACGGCCCTTCTGCGGGTCACTGCACCCACCCGCCGGGCTGTGCTCTTCCCGCTGAGGTCTCTCTGGGTTCTCTGTCCCCAAACGGGCACAGGCTGTGGGGGCTCATGCTTGGGGCCAAACAGAGGAAACCTCGTTCCTGGAGGCCCACTATGCCCCACCAGGGTGGGGGACAGTTACGGGGCCTAGGACCGGCCCTGCCTTCCACAGCAGAAAGTACGGGGGCACAGGGAAAAGGGGACTCCATGAGCACACAGCCGCCTCCCCAGGAAGAACCTTGAGAAGTTTTGGGGGGATTCAGACACAGAGCACAGGCTTGCCCTGAAACGGGCCTGTTGGGCATACCGGCAGGACACCCCACACATGGCCACTGCCGTGCCCAGACTCCCTGCCCTGGACCCCCTTTCCCTGCAGTCAGCATCTGACTCCCCAGCTGTGAAAGCTTCTTCCACTCGTGGGCAGGCACCCCGGCTTTTGCACTGGGAGCCCCAGTTTAGTTGACTACCTGGACCCCAAGTATCAGCTACCCTGAAGCCCCGGGTGTAGGGCGCTCTGTCAGGGTCCACCATGGCGGGGAGCCTGCACGGAGAGGAGGGTCTGCCAACCCCCCAGCCCCAGGATGGGCCTTGAGTTCTCCCTTCAGAGAACTGTTGAGGCTGCACAGGGCCGATTTCTCAAAGGCTGGTACCTCCTGGTTTCCCCATATAGCTCAGGGCCTTGAAATTTCCCCTGGTCGCTGCCTCCTTCCTCTTTTACTATGATTCTGGGGAGGGGAGGGGCTGAAGGAGGAAGCCAGGAGGGTGAGGGAAATTCAGGGAGAGAGAGAGAAAGAGAGAGAGAGAGAGTGAGAGAGAGAGTGAGAGAGAGAGAGAGAGAGAGAGGGAGACAGAGAGGGAGACAGAGAGAGGGAGAGGGAGAGACAGAGAGAGAGAGAGAGGGAGAGAGAGAGGGAGAGAGAGAGAGGGAGAGACAGAGAGAGAGAGAGAGAGGGAGAGAGAGAGGGAGAGAGAGAGAGCAGAAGGAGGGACGGTGGGGGGCTCCGTGTGTCCTTTGGGCTGTGTCCACACCCCGGCCCCGGGTGAGAGGATGCGGCTGCTCGCGCTCCTGCTCCTGCTCTGCGGCCTCTCAGGTGAGTCGGGCCTGTCCTGGGAGAAGGGGCCCTGTCCGGGGTCCCGCTGGGCCCACCCCAGTTCACCAGGAGCCCCCCAGGCTGAGCTGGAGTTGCAGCCGCCGGTGCCCGGGGTGGGGTGGCCCATGGTGCCAATCTCTGTGGGGCCAATCTATCCTGTGCCAGTCTATTTGGGGGAAATAGGGATATGTTGGGGACTGTCCCCAGTGCAGTGGGAGCTCAAGGGTCAACTGTGGGGCTGGGGCTGGGGGCAGTAGAAGGACCCGCTCAGGACAGAGCTCCTGACCCCAGCGGGTGGCCCCAGTGGGCAGTGAGGCCCCGGGTCGGGTGTTGGGGAGCAGTGGAGACAGCGCAGAGACCAGCGGTCACCCCTCCTGCTGCTCTGTCCCCAGGGGTGGGGGACGCTGGAAGGAGGGAAAGGGGTGCAGGAGGGGAGCGGGGAGCGAGCTGGGCAGCCAGGGAGCGTGGCCTGGGCACTGGGCACTGGGAACAGGAGAGGGCGGAAAGGCCAAGGGACTGGGAACAGCTGGGGTGGGTCTGGGTGTCCTGATGGGGCAGAGAGGTCCGGGCCCTGCGGTGGCCAGTGGGTCCCTAAGGTGATCTCAGGGGCTTCTGGGCCTTCTCTGTGTCTCCTCGTGGTGGTGGGGAGGGAGCCCGGGCCCACACGTAGGTGAATGCCAGCCCTAAGGTGTGGTCCTGACCCGGAAGCACTCGGCCTCAGTCCTTGACCTTCTTCCCTCTTCAGACGCTTCTCTCACCTGCTCTTTGCTTAAGAAAATGCTGCGTCTCTCTCCAGATGACTCGAGTGTTATTTTTGGCTGCATCCACAAGCATGTAGGCTGTGGGGCCCAGGTGGAGCCACGGGCCAGCGGGATCCCGTGTAAAGCTCGAACGCCAACCCTTTGAATCAGTTCCCCACTCACGACGTCCTAATTTATATCCTGGCATGGACACCTCCCTGGATTCCAGAATCTTCTACTTAACTTTCCCTCCAACATGCACACGTGATCTGGCCACACTTTCTCCCCACAATTCCTCCCCTCCCGGTCTTCTTCCTCGGTCTTTAGTCCCAGTGGGGCTCAGGGGCCACTTCTTGCTCTGAGCTCAGTCTCGCTTTTGGTGATGTTTGGGAGACCACAGGTGGTGCCAGGGATGGAACCGACACACCGCTGTACCATGTAGCCCCAAGGTTTTGTTTGTTTTGGAGCCAGGGCAGTGCTCAGGGGACCGTGCACTTTTTTGGAGGGGAGGGGGTCTCAGGGGTTACCCTGTTTTTTTGCTTTTTGAACCCCTTTTTTATTTTTGCTTTTTGGGTCACACCCGGCGATGCACAGGGGTTACTCCTGGTTCATGCACTCATGAATTACTTCTGGCGGTGCTTGGGGGACCATATGGGATGCAGGGAATCGAACCCAGGTTAGCCATGTGCAAGGGAAACGCTCTACCCGCTGTGCTATTGCTCCAGCCCCTCAGGGGTTACTCTTGTCTCTGCACTCAGGAATTACTCCTGGCGGTGCTCAGAGGACCATATGAGATGCCAGGAATCAAACCTGGGTTGACCGCGTGCAAGGCAAATGCCCTACCCGCTGTGCTGTCACTCCAAGGGACCTTGCACTCTTGAGGGATTGAACCCTCGGCCTTCCAAAGTCAAAACCTGTGCTTGTCTGGCCCTTTGGGAGATCTCTCTGGTCTCATCTGAGGTTCCTTTTTATGGTTGTTTTAAAATTTGGGCCACACCCGGTGATGCACAGGCCTTACTCCTGGTTCTGCATTCAGGGTCCTCTCCTGGCAGTGCTCGGGACCCTATGGGAACCCAGGGATCAAACCTGGCTTGGTCACAGGCAAGGCAAACACCCTACCTGCCGTACTATTGCTCTGCCTGCCCCTGCCCCTCACCTCAGATTCTTGACATCCCACAATTCCATTTCTAGGTACAGACCCCCAAGGAATGACAAACATTTGCCCACATCAACAATTGTTTACCCGCCTCCTGAATTCTGAAGTCACCTGCAACCCGGTTTGGGCTACTAGCAAAAATCTCTTCCTTTGCATATGGGTCTTTCTCTTCTTTCTACTATTTCCTAAATAAAACTAGTTACTTTACTTAAAAGAATAGTGATCGTAAGCCCTGAGCACTGCCAGGTGTGGCCCAAGACAAAACAACAAAACAGTTAAACTAATGTTCAGGGCTGGAGCAATAGCACAGCGGGTAGGGCGTTTGCCTTGTACACAGCCGACCCAGGTTTGATCCCAGCATCCCATACGGTCCCCCGAGCACCGCCAGGGGTAATTCCTGAGTGCAGAGCCAGGAGTAACCCTGGTGCATTGCCGGGTGTGACCCAAAAAGCAAAAAAAAAAAAAAAAAAAGACCAAAACTGTAATGTTCATAGTAGCGGGATTCATCTTGGCCCCAAGAAGACCCCCCAGATCGTATCGCGTGTTGATTGGAGCTGAAGAGAATGTCAGGCGCCCGAACCCAGGTCAGCCTCACGGTCCCGCACGGACAGACCTTGAGCAACAGGAGCCAGACACCGACACTCAGACAGACACAAGTGCTGAGTCTGGTCAAGCCCAGAACATGCAAATCCATCCAGAGACAAGATGAGGGTCAGGCTGCTCAGGAGCTGCCTAGCAACGGGTGTGGGGCGGCTTCTCAGGGGTGAGAAAATGTTCTAAAGTCAGGCTTGGATATCTGCATATGGTGACCTCTGAGAGGTGGTGTTGGGTGAAGGTGCTTTCCTAGCACAAGGCCAACCGGGATCAGTCACTGCATCGGCCCCTGAGTTGTGCCAGGAGTCACCCTTGAGCACAAAGCTAGGAGTGGCCAGTGCGCATCCAGGGCACAAGCTGGATGTGACCCCAAAGCCCCCAAACAAGCAAAACACCGCAAACATTCCACCTGCTGTGCTCCAGTCCCTCAAGGGTTACTCCTGGCTCTGCACTCAGGAATTACTCCTGGCAGTGCTCAGGGCACCCTATGGGATGCCAGGGATGGAACCCGGGTCAGCCGCGTGCAAGGCAAACGCCCTCCCCACCGTCCCATCGCTCCAGCCCCTGGACACAATTTTTCAAAGGGCGTGGAGGGTGGATTGCATCTCACTGCAACCAACAGAAGGCAAGTTATTGGGGGAGCAGAGAGAATGGGGGGACCAGTGCTCACCCAGGAAGCAGTCAAGGCTGAGTGTGTGTGGGGGTGGAGGCTCACAGGGGTCATATGTGTGACCCTCCACCTAGTAGCCTTTGGTGTACGACTGCAGCGGTTGATTTCAGTCATTCATTCTGTCACCCACTGAAAGGGAACAGGTGTTTCCAAAAGTGAGATTTGACTTGTTGTGGGCAAGACTTCGGTGGGGAGGAGTGTTTCAGACAGGGCCAGCCAGCGAGAGGAGCCCCTCGGACCCAGGGACAGCGGAGCAGCTGGTCAGCGGGGCGGCTTTCCAGGCTTGCCCCAGGTCCCGTGCACCCAAGTGTGCTTGAAGAGAAAGGCCGTGTGACTTCCTGCAGGCTGCGAGAGCCCCAGCTGCGAGGGCAACAGTATCTCTTTTAGGAAGGGGTTTTAGGGAAAGGAAGTGACTGGAGGACCACAAGGGGGGGAAGCAGCGCAGGGGTGTGGGCGGTGGTTCTCGAGGGTGCTCAGCCCGCTCTGCACAGGACAGAAGTCACTTCCCAGGATAGTCGGGGGCCAGATTGATGAGCCGGGTCTCGCCCGTGCTGGACTTGGCTTTCTCCTGGCAGTGGGCATGGGGGCCGATGGGGGCTGCTGTAAGTGTGTGCATGTGTTGGCATGTGCACAGAGGGCGTGCAAGCAGTGCGTGTGTGTGGGTGCGTGTGCATGCAAGCACACTGGTGTGTGCGTGCATATGTATGCCCGTGTGTGGTTTCGGGGTGCTCAGGCAGGCGGAAAGATCTGTCTGGAGCCAGCTCAGTGTTTACTGGGCGCCAGGTCCCCCAAATGCAGCCCTGAACCTCCTCTCACAGCCTCGCCTCCAGAACTTTCCATCAGGAGAGGTCGTTTCCTGGACACAGCTTCCCTCATCTGAAGAGTCCATTGTTTGACTCCTACAGGGGAGGCCAGGAAGTTCCCTCTGCTCTCCAGAACGTCATTTTCCCGGGGGAGGAAGGGGGAGGCTGGGAAGGACCTTAATTGTTCAGAGGTGTAGTTCCTGGTCCAACATCTGCCACCCTGAGCTCACTTGCTGGGCTGGCGTGATTGCTATTCTTCAGGCCGTTAGGACATGCTCAGCTCCTGAGCCCTGGGCTGCTGTGCGGTGTGTGTGTATGTGTGTGTATTGTGTGTACGTGTGTATTGTGTGTATGTATGTGTGTGTTTATTGTGTGTAGGTGTGTGTATGTATGTGTGCGATGTGTGTGTATAGTATGTATGTGTGTATGTGCTTATGTGCATATGTGTGCATATGTCTGTGTATACTGTGTATATATGTGTGCATGTGTGTGTAGTGTGTACGTTGTATGTGTATGTATTGTGTATGTGTGTGTTGTGTGTATTGTGTACATGTGTGTATGTGCATATATGTGTGTATGTGTGTATGTGTGTGTACTGTGTATGTGTTTTGTGTTACATGTGTATGTGTGTATATTTTTGTGTATGTGTGTATTATGTGTTATGTGTGTATTGTGTGTTCATGTGTGTGTTATGTGTGTGTATTGTGTGCTTGTGTGTGTGCACGCTCAGACAAAAGAACTGGCCTCTCCCAGGCTGGTAGGTTTTATCGTCAGACGATGCTGACTACCGGGGAGAGGGTCCCTGGAGCCCCTGAGGAGATGCCAGCTACTTGCTTTCATTTCCCAGAGCTGCGGTGACAGTGACAGTAGTCTTAGGGCGGGGGATGTGGGAGGCAGGTCAGTGTAAAGTAGGTGCCTTGCATGTGTGAGGTCCTGGGGTTGATCCCCAGCACCCCCAAAACCGCAAACCCAAGCAGGGCACATTATAATGCCCTGGTTGGAGGAGTCTGGCTGGGTCAGGGGGCAGCTTTCCTCTTCGGATGACTCCAGGGAACCACATGAGACAAAAAATTATCTGGGGGAGGGGCTGGAGTCCAGCGGGGAGGGCATTTGCCTTGCATGTGGCTGACCCGGGTTCCATCCCTGGCATTCCATATGGTTCCTTGATTACCACTAGGAGTGATTCCTGAGTGCAGAGCCAGAAGTAGCCCCCTAGATATTGCCAGGGCATGACCCCAAACACCAAATAAATATATATCTTCCCCCAGTCTCCGGCAGCCCAGGGGTCACACCCATAAGCCACCTCCTCCTGCTGGCACTAGATAACATTCTCATCGGCCACTGTCCAGAACTCACGGTCGCTTCTCCTGGAAGGGAGCATAAAATGAGGCTCCTATAACCATGCCAACGGACTCTGTGCCAGGCTGTTTTCACTCGAGGCGTCCCAGAGGGGGGCGGGTGAGAGACCTCCCCACCTCAAGAGACCCAGCCCTGGCAGCCGACCTCCACAACCCAACTGTCGCCACGCTCCAGGCTGCTTTCCACACGCTCAGGCTGAGCTTCACATATGAGTGAACATGTTCCTAAACCGTGTGACCGCTTTTGGGGCCGTGTGAGACACCATAAGACACTCCCTACTAATTTTCCATAATTACCACACCATATTTGATTGGAGGCAAGATGGTGGTGACACCGCCAAACCCCTCACGCTCTCCCGAACCCGGCTCACCATCCCCCCTCAGACAACGCATGGCTCAGCACGCCAGACATGGAACTCTACGCGTGGTCCCTGCTGGAACTCTACGTGTGATTCCTGATGGACATCGCCGGCTGTTTTGCAAGATTTGGGCAAAATGGCATCGGTGGGGCACGGGCAAACCACGGTGGTGGCCGCAGTGTCACCACCTGCCCCGGCCGGGCCGAGTCACAGCACCGTTGGACATAGAGCTGTGGTGGCAGTGCGCACAGTGGCTCATCCACTGTGGGGTCCTGTCAGCCAACCACCAGGTGACCTGGGACTCGGCGCAGGTGTTTGACCTGGCACAGACCCTCTGGGCACACTCCATCAACCTCAAGGAGATCAACCTGAGGCCACAGATGTCCCAGGTGCTGCCCAGAGACGCAGGCAAGTGCGTGCGTGTTTGTCCATGTGGAGATTGTTACAACACGCCAGTCGACCAAAAGCTTACATTCGGTAGACTGGGAACACCTGTAAAGGTGATTAGAGGCCGCCCTAAAAGCCTCCATCCCTCTTGGAGAGCCTGGCATGCTACCAAGAGTATCCCGCCCACACGGCAGAGCCTGGCAAGCTACCTGTGGTGTAATATGCCAAAAACAGTCACAACAACAGTCCTCATTCCCCTGATCCTGAAAGAGCCCCCAACACGCCATTGGGCTACACTAGCATGCGACAGGGATGAATGGAGACATTACAGGCGCCCGCTCGAGCAAATTGATGAACGGAATGACAGTGATACAGTGATATATATACTTCGGGGGCGACAGAGCTGGCTCACTGGCCTAGCGAGGCTTTGTGTGCAGGATCGTCACAGGACAAACGGATCAGGAGACTCTGAGTGACTCCCACAGAGGAGTCAGTGAGTCAGTGATCAAAGGGATTCAGTGGGGCCGGAGCGATAGGACAGCGGGGAGGGCGCTTGCCTTGCACGCAGCTAACTTGGGTTCGATCCCCGCATCCCATAGGGTGCCCCAAGCCTGCCAGCAGTCATTCCTGAAAAACTCTGAGAATCACTGGGTGTGGCTCCAAAACCAAACCAAAGAAGCAAATAAACAAAAACCAAAGTGGTCCCGTGGGAAACTGACTCTGGAGGAGGCATCAGCACCCGGGGGCAGCGGGCACCACGGCATGGGGGAGCTTCAGTGAACACCGAGGGGGCAGTCTTACTGACCAGGAGCAGCCACGGTGACCGCTGGGAAGATCCTGCCGACCCCACAGGGTGTGGCTGCAGCCGCTCGGGCTCCTGTCACCGGAGCAAAAGCGTCATCTGTCACCCCAAATCCCTCACCCACCACCTGTCACCCTCCATCCTTCACCCTTCAGAGACAGCGGCCCAGGCCCCGCCAGCCCAGTCCCGCGGGGCTGCTCAGGGACAGGCTGAAGCGTCCGTGTCTGGGCAGGGGCGTCACTGCTCAGGGTCACGGTCTTGAGTGTCTGAGGCCTGTATGGGGTCCTGGGGGTTCTGGGGAGGACAAAGGGGAGGACTGGGGGAGGAGGGTGTCCCTGGGCAGGGAGGAATGGGGCGAGTCCCCGTGCCTGGCGGTGGCGCTGCCCGTGCTGGGAGGTGACAGGCTCGTGCGTTTGTCTCCAGGCTCAGTTGCTATGAAGGGACCCGGAGCAGTGACAGGCCACGTTGGGGGCTCCTTGAATGTGACCTGTCAGTATGACGCCGGGTATGAGAAGTACTGGAAGTG
The DNA here is from genome assembly GCF_027595985.1 of Sorex araneus. Taxonomy (NCBI): domain Eukaryota; kingdom Metazoa; phylum Chordata; class Mammalia; order Eulipotyphla; family Soricidae; genus Sorex; species Sorex araneus. The sequence goes on along the minus strand of NC_073304.1, from coordinate 236,015,125 downwards.
GTGGTGCCGAGGGGCAGCCTGGTCTTCATGCAAGATCCTTGTAAAAACCTCTGGAACAGAGCAGGAGGCGAGGAGTGACCGGGTGACCATCAGGGACGACCAGAGTCAGCGCAGGTTCACTGTGACCATGGAACGACTCAGGGACAATGACGCTGACATGTACTGGTGCGGGATTGAGAGAACAGGAATTGATCTGGGGGTCAAGGTCAGAGTGACCGTCAGCCCAGGTAGGTGACCGTGTCTGTGTCATGTCTGGCTGCTCCCGGGTCTCTCTCCTGTCCTCATCGGTCACTCTGAGGAGACTGTCCTGGGGCTGAGTCCGTGTGGGCACGGGTGGGGTGCTGGAGGGGGCTTCTCTGTAATGCTTGGGGGCTCCCCCCACCCCAGGTGGACCCCTGCCCTCTCTGGGCTCAATGCTCTCTGCCCAGCTTCGGGCTGGCTGGGCCTGGAGCCGGGGAAGCTCAGGGGGACACAAGGAAACGGGGCCCAGGGCCTGCCAGTGCCACCCGGACGTTGGTGCCGGTCCCTTGCCTGGGACATCAGATAGACAGAGCTGCCTGTGACCTGGTCTGTGTGTCCAGCTCCCACCACAGTACCAACCACCATGACCACCAATGCGCTCACCACACTGGTCACCTCACAGGAGACCCACAGCCCCCCAACTGTGACCCGTCACCCCTCTGCCGCTGCTGCGTAAGTCAGACCTGACGCTCTGATCCCCCACCCCGTGTCTTCACCACCTTTGCGGGGGGGTTCCCGTGGGCAGCAGAGGCCTGGTGGTGACCGGCACACGGGTCTGCTGCAGTCAGGCAGGGGTTATGGCCCTGTCCCGGGGGCTCAGGTGTGAGGAGTCCGTCTTGTTTCCAGGGGCCTCCCTGTCCCCCTGCTCCTCCCCGTCATCTCTGCTGTGCTGCTGCTTCTCCTGCTGGCGGCCGCCCTCCTTGCTTGGAGGAAGCTGAAGCGACAGAGGACAGGTGAGAGCGGGGGTGGGGGGTGGGTCTGATGGCAGCAGGGGTCAGAGCCATCAGACAGTGACTCCCCAGGGCGGGGGGCACCGCCCTAAAGGCCAGCTCTGAAGGTAGCGGAGCTGTGGGTGGCCGTGGAGGTGCTACCCGGTCTCGCCCCCACCTCCGCTCTGGTTTCTGCCTGGTTCTCAGGCGGCCGTGGCAGGCGCCAGCACGTGCCCACTGCACCCTCCGGTTGGCTGCTGGTGGCCAAGGAGGGACCAGGAGGACACGGAGCTCAGGACACACGCAAACACATGAGTGAGTGCACACACACATGTGCACACATGAGTGCACATACGAACACATGCACATACAAGTACATGTACACAACAGCACACACATATGCACATACATACACAAGCACACACAGGCACACACGTGCACACACTTGGACACACATGCATACACTATGCACACACCTCACACACACTCGTGGGAGCAGGAGCTGGGGCTCCTCCCTGGGGCTCCTCTTCCCCATGTGCCTCACCCTCGGGCCAGGTGCAGCTGCTCTGAGGAGGGGCCTCGGCTCCCAGCTGCACCCAGTGTCCAGCCCGGCCCCCGTGTCCTTCCTGTGTGGCCTCATGCCCACACCCCGTGACCCACCTCACCCTCTGGGGTCTTGTGTCAGGGGTCTGGCCAGTACTGGGAGCCTGAGTTGGAGGGTCCCTGTCCACGCCCCGCCTTCTCCCCGAGTCTGCCCCTGACCCAAGGTCCAGCCGAGGCCTCTCCTTGCTTGGGTCAGTGACTCGGAAGATGAAACAAGGGTCATCTGCTTCCTTTCCGTCTGAGGCCTGGTGGAGGGGTGGTGTTCTGGGGGTTGGTGAGGGGCCAGGTCATGGCAAAAGGAACAGGAACCAGCAAGGATCCTGGATTCTGGCCAGACTTCCCTCCCTCCCTCCCTCCCTCCCTCCCTCCCTCCCTCCCTCCCTCCCTCCCTCCCTCCCTTCCTTCCCTCCTTCCCTTCCTTCCTACCCTCCCTCCTTCCCTTCCTCCCTTCCTTCCTTCCTTCCTTCCTTCCTTCCTTCCTTCCTTCCTTCCTTCCTTCCTTCCTTCCTTCCTTCCTTCCTTCCTTCCTTCCTTCTTTCCTTCCCTGCTGACACTTCCCTCCCGAGGGCCATTTCCGGTGACAATTAGTCCAAGGCTATTTGGGTCCATCAGTGTGGGGGTCCCCCAGGGCCCCCCTGGCCGTGTCTGGGGGACGCAGCAGTGCAGGGAGCTGACCTGGGACGTCTCTGTGCCAGGCGGCCACTCCAGCCCCGAGCATCCCCGACCGGGACACCTTTCTAATGCTCCTTTGTTGTCTTTCAGCCCCCGAGGTCCCCCCAGAGCCGGTAAGAGTCCTGGGGTCACACGCAGCCCCCACCTGCCCCTTTCCCAGCTCCCGCTCCTGGTCCCAGAGCCCCGAGATGGGTTATGGGGTGGGGGGTCTGGGAAGGGCGGGAAGGAGCAGGACTGGGTGGGCAGGTGAGGGATGTGGAAGTGGGTTCCCAGGGAGCCTCGAGTGTGGGGGGGGAGGCTGAGGGTCCGTGTCTCCCCTTGCCCTGTCCAGACCCTTGACAATGAGCTCTACTACGCCAGCCTCCAGTTCCACAGCGCTTCATCGAAGAAGGCGTCCACGCAGCACGCCAGCTCTGGCCAGCTGAGCCCAGCCAACGGGACTCACATGCAGCTGGTGAGTGCTGGCTGCTGTGTGGGCCCGGACCCCGTGATGCCCCCTGGAGGCTGAGCATTGCTCGCCCACTGAGCGCGCCAGTGGCCGTAGGTGCTGGGCCCAGCGGCTGCCGAGGGCTTGGGGTCCGAATCAGCCTATGGAAGCATCTCCAAGCAAGACTGAGCTCAGGGAGTGGGGACCCCACGGCTCATGACCTTGGGACCCGGGGGAGTAGGGGTGTCAGGGTGCCTGGCTCAGCGAGGAGGGGAGCAGCAGCCCCTCAGCACTGCCCGTCCCTGCAGGATGCCCAGGAGGAGGTCAGCTACGCGCAACTCTCTCTGCGCCCCCGTGACCCGAAGCCCACCTACGCCAATGCGGACCCCCGCGAGGGCCCCAGAGCCGGCGGGAGCCCCGAGGAGGCCACGGAGTACAGCAGCATCAGGAAGCCCACGGTGGAGCTCTGAGACCCCCTCTCCAGCCTGCGCCCCCAGTGTGACCCCGTGGTGGGGTCGGGAGTTAGACGAGTGCGGGTGGGGGAGGGTGGGTTCTCCCCATCCCCGCCTCCCGCCAACCACTTGGGAGGCCCTTCTGGTCCCCAGGCGCTGATTGGTTGAGAATGAGATTGACAGCGGCTCACGGTCTTTCTTCCTGGGCGCGTAGCTGAGTAACGGCCCCCCCACCCGACCTCAGTGCGGGGCCCAACTCAGCCTCACTCAGGCACGTGCCCGACCACTGAGCAACCCAGCCCCGAGTCTCTTGGGTCTTAGTCCCCAGGAGGAGTGCGCCGGGGCTGAGCTGCGGGAGTGAGCTCTGGGATTGAGGGACAGTCCTGGACGTCCAGGGCCCCGACAGAGCCGCAGGGTCCTTCAGGAAGGGACAAGAGGGTCCACAGAGGCGAGACCATGTGAAGTCACAAGAGGGGGCAGGCGGGATCAAGGGACGCACGTGAAGTGGCAGGAACGGGCCAAAAATAAGAGTAAGCCTTGAGCATAGTCAGGTGTGGCCCCACAACAAAACAAAAAGGGGCCGGAGCGATAGCCCAGGGGTAGAGTGTTTGCCTTGCATGAGGCTGACTCAGGTTCCTTCCCCGACATCCCACATGGTCCCCCTGAGCACCCCCAGGAGTGATTCCTGAGTGCAGAACCAGGAGTAACCCCTGAGTATCACTGGGTGCGACCCCAAAAGTCAAAATTAAAAATAAAACAGGACCTGAATGTAGGTTCTTTTTTTTTTTTGATTTTTGGGTCATACCCAGCGATGCTCAGGGGTTACTCCTGGATTTGCACTCAGGAATTACTCCTGGAAGTGCTTGGGGGACTACATGGGATGCCGGGGATTGAACCCAGGTCGGCCGCGTGCAAGGCAAACGCCCTACCCGCTGTGCTATCGCTCCAGCCCCTGAATGTAGGTTCTTTATAAAACAAAACAAAAAGATGAATAAAAGGGGCCAGTGACCAAAGTTTGTGGTGGTTGAATCAATTACCCAAGCCCTGAGAACTCCAGGGTGAGGGGATCGCGGTTCAACTTTGGACATCAGGGTCCTGAGTGCCACTCTGAGTGACGCATGTGAAGATGCAGGAACAGCCCCGTCCACACCTTGGCGAAAGCCCCAGCTGGACCAGGCTCCCCGGCTCCAGGTGTCGCAGAATAAATAGAGCGTTAATTTGCTTGCACCTGGCCGACCCAGGTTCAATCCCCGGCCTCCCGTCTGGACACTGAGCACTGCCAGGAGTATTTCCTGAGTCAGGAGTAATCCCTGAGCATCGCCGGGTGTGGCCCCCAAACCCAAACCCAAAGCAACAGAATGTAGTAGAATGAATACGCACGGCTCCATCAAGCCTTTTAATTTCGGTGATTTTTCCCCAGCACCTGGTGAATGTGCCATGTGGCGAGTGCTGGGTTCTCAGTCACTCGTATTCTTGGGGGGCTCCCAAGCAGTTTAGGGGGCCCAAGACGCTCCTGGCTATCCTTGACCAGAACAGTGGGATGCTCGTACTGAGGATGCGACGCTGCTGGGCTTGCTGCTTCTCGGGGCTTCGAGAGCACCCCAGTGGCACTCGGGGCCTGGTGGCCAGGGTTGAACTGGGTCCCCTCCCTGCGCTAGTTCTCGGGCCTGAGGTAACAGATTCAATCACCACAAACTGCTGGGCGGTCACCTTGATCATTGGGGCCCTTTATTCATCTTGTGTTTTTTTCTGCTTTTTTTTGGGGTCACACCTGATCGCCAGGGGTTCCTCTTGACTCTGCACTAGGGAGTCACTCCTGGCAGTGCTTGGGGACCTTATGGGATGCCGGGGATCGAACCCGGTCAGCTGCGTGCAAGGCAAACGTCCTACCCATTCTATTATGGCTGCAGCCCCATCATCTTTTTGCTTTGTTTTGGGACCACACCTGACTCTGCTCAAGCCTTACTCTTGGCTCTGTGCTCGGGGATCACTCCTGGTGGTCTCTGTGCTCTGGGATCACTCCTGTGGGACTGATCGAGTTGGATCTGTTGCCTGCCAGGCAAGGTACTATCTCTTTGGCCTCGTGCCTGCTTTTGTGCTGTCTTCAGATTTCCGGGGCAAGGCACTCCAGGGGCAGATTTTTTTAAAATTTATTTTTAATTAGTGAATCACCGTGAGGGTACAGTTACAGATTTACTCATCTTTGTGCTCTTGTTTCCCTCATACAAAGTTCGAGAACCCATCCCTTCACCAGTGCCCATTCTCCACCACCAGTAAACCCAGCATCCCTCCCACCCTCCCCAATCCCATCTCCCCCAACCCCACCCCGCCACCGTGGCAGGGTATTCCCTTTTGTTCTCTCTCTCTAATTAGGTGTTGTGGTTCGCAATGAAGGTGTTGAGTGGCCACTGTGTTCAGTCTCTAGTCTACATTCAGCCCGCATCACCCTTCCCCCGCATGGCCTCCGACCGCATTATACTTGGTGATCAGGGGCAGATTTTTATTTATTTATTTATTTTTGCTTTTTGGGTCACACCCGGCGATGCACAGGGGTTACTCCTGGCTCTGCACTCAGGAACCACCCCTTGCCGTGCTCAGGGGACCATATGGGATGCTGGGATTTGAACCCAGGTCGGCCGCGTGCAAGGCAAACGCCCTACCCGCTGTGCTATCTCTCCAGCCCCAGGGGCAGATTTTTAAACGCAGAGAAGACGACAGCGAGCGGAAGGCAGCCACAGAGGCCTCGCGACGCCTCCCCTGCAGTCAGGGCTTTCTCTCTGCAGTGACTGATGGAGAGCAAACAGGGCCTATGGAACTCGCTTGTGTCAGGGCCGAAGGAACTCAAGCCCCCTGGGAGTCCATCAAGGTGCTCTGAAGATCCCAGCTGGGAAGCTCAGGACATGACCTAGATGCATGGGCAAGGCTAGGCCACCCCCTCGCTCCCCACTTTGTTGTCCTCGGCTGAGTCTGGAGGCTCCTGCCTTCACCCGGAGAGCAGGTGACGGGTGAGGATGGAAGGTTTGGGCAGCCTGGCTGAGCCGAGGATAGTAAATGGTCGAACAGGATGAATACGTGCTGATTTGGTTTGGGTTTTGGGTTTTTGGGCCACAACTGAAGCACTCAGGGGTTACTCCTGGCTCTGCACTCAGGAATCACTCCTGGTGGTGCTCAGAGCACCCTATTGGATGCTGGGGATCGAACCCCAGTTGGTCACGTGCAAGGCAAGTGCCCGCCCTGCTCTCTTGGTCTTCCTTAATCATCTTCCTCAAGCTTTAAAAATGGTAGCTGTCAGGTCTGCTGTTGATGGGAATTTTCTCTCCAATGTTCCAGCCACAGGGATCAGTGGCCATCTGAGTAGGGCCAGCCGCTGAGCCCTGTGGGACTGCTCAGGTCGGGCTCTGGCTGGACAGCGTGGAGTTTTGGACTGGGGCCTAGGGGAGAGCTCCGGGCACCCAAGGGGCTGGGTCAAGGTGGCGGAATTGCTGGAGTCCAGCCCATTTTGTTTAATCTGAAAGTTGGCTTGTGTGATGATGAAGTTATTTTTAGTTCTTGGTTTTGGGGCCATACTCGGCTGTGCTCGGGGCTTACTCCTGGCTCTGTGCTCAGGGCTCACTCCTGGCTCTGTGCTCAGGGCTCACTCCTGGCTCTGTGCTCAGGGATCACTCCTGGCTCTGTGCTCAGGGCTCACTCCTGGCTCTGTGCTCAGGGATCACTCCTGGTAGGTTGATGGACTCCAAGGATTGAACCCAGGTCTGCCATATGCAAAGCCAGCACCCTGCCCGCTGTTTGAGAAGTTGTCTGAGACAAGGGTCCTGCTTCATGCTCAGACCACAGACGTGTGTTGGCTCTGAGGTCTGCTCCGGTTTCTTTCACAATGAGGAACAACCCCAGACACTCATGAGGCAATCAGACTGCAGAGCCCTCCTTCCTTTTAATGCCTTTCTCTGACATCGTAGTTTTGTCCGTCATCCCTAATTTGACAACATTTTTTGTTTGTTTGTTTTCTGGACCATACTCTGTGGCTCTCAGGGGTTACTCTTGGCTCTGCACTCGGGGATCACTCCTGGTGGTGCTTGGGGGACCAAATGGGATGTCAGGGATCTAGAGCTCCGGCCCTGAGTGCATTAAATTTTATCTTGGGTTCTGGGTATTGGGGGTGCTTCGTGCCACTATTTTACGTATATATAAGGATGAGGGAACAAACAGATGCACCCACTTCCCCGGAGACTAATGGGGCCGCTCTGCCCCCACTTTCGTGTTGCTCGCACGAAGTAGCTTGGGACCCGGCCAGCCCCAGGCCTCTCTCCTGGCCTTCATGTCCATTCACCATCCCACAGGAAGAGGCTCCTGGAGGTGTGGGCTGAGAGCTGCAAAGCTGGGATTGGGACCCCAGAGCCTGCCCCTTTCCCCCCTGTGAGATGGGGACTGGGACCCGTAGGGGGTTTTTATGGCACCAAAATCCTGCATCTCACAGGTTGAGCCAGATGTGGTCCAGCCACAGGGCCCGCTCACTGACCTGGCCAGCCAACTGGCTGGGTCTCCTGTTGGTGCTCAGGCACCAGGCAGACATGGGCCGAACCGCAGAATTCTCCACGTGGAAGGGGGTGTTAGGGGGTGGTGGTAGACAAAGGGGTGTCCTGGGGGATGAGGCTCAATGAGAGAAATTGCCCTGCAAGTCACAAGACCGAGTTTGACTCCTGCTAGCTCAAATAACTGAAGAAATAGAGGAGTGTGTGTGTGTGTGTGTGTGCGTGTGTGTGTGTGTGTGTGTGTGTGTGTGTTGGTGGTACTCACGGGCAGAGAAGCAGGAAGTAAGGGGAAATGAGTTTAAACTAACAGGCTGGCCTAACACCCCTATAAGCCTCCGGGGCATTTCAAAACCACTATTTTGAAATATTTTGGGGACTGGAGCGACAGTCCAGAGGTTAAAGAATTTGCCTTGCCTGTGGCTGACCCCAGCTGGATCCCCAACACTGGATACGGTCCCCTGAGCCTGGCTGGGAGTTCCCCCGACAGCATCAGGAGTAGCTTCTGACCACTGCCTGGTGTGACTCACCCCCACCCCCCAACGTTTTCTGCATGTTGGGTAAAGTTGGTTTTAGCAGAAATGCAGATAAGAAGGGAGGCAGTGGGTGGGGGGAGGGGCTAGAGAAATGGTGCAGCGGGTAAGGCTCTTGCCTGGCACGCGACCAACCCGGGTTTGACTCTGGCACCCCATAAGGTCCCTGCGCCCTGCCAGGAGTGATCCCTGAGTGCAGAGCCAGGAGTAAGCCCTGAGCACAGCTGGGTGTGTCCCCTCCCCCCCAACAGAACAAAACCAAATGAAAATGAGGAGGGAGTCCTCTTTGACCAAGTTCAGGAAATAGGAATCATTTCCTGGAGCTGTTTGTTCCCACCCTTCTATTCCTTCTCTGCACCGAGGTCCTTGCCACCTTTGGGGACAGGGAGAGGCTGGGAGGTTCCGGGGTGCAGCCCCGAAAGGGTGAGGATTTGCAGATCTGAGCTTTGCTCTGGGGTCCCAGCCTGGCCCCGAGGACACCCGGGTGGAGGCTGGTCTGCTGCTCCCCATGGGGCCAGCCCGTTGCCAGGAGCTCAGTCGCCCGGCCCACTGGTGACGCTCAGGGACCGCCCCTCTCCCCTGAGAAGGAGATGGGGGAAGCAAGGAGGCCACTGGGATCAGGGTCCGGCCACTTCGTGCTTCCTGTCTTACAATTCCCCAGCCTGCTGCCCACTTGGGGCCCTTCGGTCCAGCCCAGCTGGGTTTCCTGCCCTCCCCGCAAACACAGGAAGTGGAGCGCCTTCCCCGAACAGCACAAGTCTCAGATTTGTTCTCCCCCAAGGCTCCGGGGACTGAGCTGGAGAGGCGCCTGCTGGGAAGCAGGGTTGGAGACACTGAACCATGTCGCTCCCTGCTGAGATTCCAGGGACATTCTCAGTTATTTATTTATTTATTTATTTATTTTGCTTTTTTGGGTCACACCCAGCGATGCACAGGGGTTACTCCTGGCTCTGCACTCAGGAATTATTCCTGGTGGTGCTCAGGGGACCATATGGGATGCTGGGAATCGAACCCGGGTCAGCCACGTGCAAGGCAAATGCCCTCCCCGCTGTGATATCGCTCCAGTCCCCACATTCTCAGAGTTATTCAGGCTCATTTGGGTCAGCCCTGGATTCCCAGGATGGGCTTAAGTGCTATCACCAAGCAGGCCGAGACGGTCTCATTCTCTTAATTCATATAATAAAAATTTTGTTCGCTATCTTTTGGCCACACCCAGCAGTGCTCGGAGATGGCTCCTGGCTCTGTGCTCAGGGGTCTCTCTGGTTGGTGTTTAAGGGACCCTATTGGGTGCTAGGGATTCAACCTGTGTCAGCCGCATTCAAGGCAAGTGCCTCCCTGCTGTTCCGTCTCTCTGGCCCCCTTTTGATTAATCTTTCTCTAGTTTCTCCAGCTGTGAGGTTAGGTCATCTGTATGGACTTTTTGAGGGTTTGTTTTTGTTTTGGGGCCACACCCAGTGGTGCTCAGTGCTTGCTCCTGGCTCTGTGCTCAGGGGTCAGTCCTGGTGGCCCGGGTGTTGCTTGCCAGGCAAATGCCTCAGCTGCTGTAGCCCTCTGGCCACCAACAGTGAATATTGCTTTTTTTTTTTTTGGGTCACACCGGGCGATGCACAGGGGTTACTCCTGCTCTGCACTCAGGAATTACCCCTGGCGGTGCTCTGGAGACCATATGGGATGCTGGGAATCGAACCCGGGTTCGCCACGTGCAAGGCAAACGCCCTACCCCCTGTGCTATCGCTCAAGCCCCACGAATAGTGAATGTTGGTGGAGCATTGCACGGCTCCCTGTCCTGTGCTCCCAGCCCCAGCCAGGATGTTCACACCAAGTCAGGTGGCTTGTGAGAGCTTTGTGTGTGTGTGTGTGTGTGTGTGTGTGTGTGTGAGTTAGAGGGCAAGAGAGAGAGAAAGTGAGAGAGAGAGGGAGAGAGAGATGGAGAGAGACAAGGAGAGAGGGAGAGAGAGAGGGAGAGGGAGAGCGCTTATATTGTTATGTGCTGACCCATTGCTCTTCCCCTAGCCGCAGCTCTTTAGGGGGAGAGACGTGTCCCCGTTGCTCTGAAGCCCTAAATGTGTGTCCTGGCCACAAGCCTCATTGACTGTGTCCTAAATATCTGCAAAGGACCCGCTCTTCCCCACAAACACACACCCCCTTAGGCTTCACAGGCTCCCCCGAGTTCACACACTCACACACACATGCACACAAACATGCTTTTTCTATGCCAGAGGAAAAAGACCACAATATATCATGGAAGTCGAATATGTCCTTTAACATCCCTACTCCAAGCCACAGCTCAGGAACTATCTTTACACCCCCCCCACTTTTTGGTTTTGGGGTCACATCCAGTGATGCTCAGGGCATACTCTGGCTTGGTGCTCAGGAATCACTCCCAGCAGGCTCAGGAGACCATATGGGGGGCCGGGGATCGAACCCAGATTAGCCACGTGTAAGGTAAACGCCCTCCCCATGCTGCGTTATTGCTCTGATCAAGCTTTTTTACAGATGAGAAAAGACTCACGGACATCTTTTTGGTTTTGTTTTTGGGCCACACCTGATGGTGCTAAGGGCTGACTCTTGGCTCTGTGCTCAGGAATCACTCCTGAAAGTGCTCAGGAAACCCTGAGGGTGCCAGGAATAGAATTCGGGTTGGCCTTGCGCAAGGCAAGCACCCTTCCCACCGTGTTACCATCGGCTTTCATAGAATGATATTGTTTGAGGGCAAGTGGAAGTTTGGTCCCTCTCCAGGGGTTTCATTTCAGCCACCGAATGGCAGAGTCTCTTCTCTGGCACTGCCCTGCAGAGCAGTTGTTGGAACCTGACAGCAGCCCCCGCCTCAGGCAATGCCCATGGGGAGGGAGAGGGGAGGGCAGGAGGGAGGGGGCTGTGGGCATTTCTGGGAAACTTTCAAGATCCTACCTGTCGAACCTGGTGATAAGTGCCCTGAGTCCTTACTTAGAGATAACCCTTAAGGGTTCCGAAGGGGCAAGGGTGTTTATTTCATTTTATTTGAGTATTTGATTTTAATGGACAGTTTATTAAAAACAAATTTGTAGTCCTGGATGCTGGAGGAGCGTCCTGTTTCCTTGGCCCTTGCATTGTAATGAAAAACTGGAAAGAGAGTTTGGTCTCATTTATAGAGCAAGCACTAAACCCACACAGATGTGTGGCTACCGCCCCTCCAAAGCGGGACGCAGAGGAGGACCCTACCATCATCGGGTGTGAGGTCATACGAGGAGGAAGGGGGATCATCTGCACAACAGAGAAAGGGCCAGTTCCACACATGTCATTCTGCTGGCCACCCCAGAAGGCTCAGTCCAGAGGCTGCTCTCCAGACGCTCCCAGGGGCCTGAACCATAGCACAGCGGAGAGAGAGCTTGCCTTGTGGGCAGCTGACCCAGTTCAAATGCCAGCACCCCTTATGGTCCCTCATGCATCACTGGGAGTGATGCCTGAGTGACCCTTAGCATCGCTGGGTGTGACTAGCCACCGGGCTGAAGACATTGAGCGGATGCTGGTTATCCAAGCATCCAGGAAGTCGTCAGATGAGGCTGACTCCCAGTTTAGTGCTCAATAAATCTCCAGGTGACAAAAGTTCTGAATGCACCCACTTTGCCTTTCACATGTGGGGAACTGAGGATCGGAAAGACCAAACTGAGTCAATAACTGAAAACACTGGTCTCCAAAGCATAAAGCTTTTACAATGAACATTTATAGCATTCTAGAATGACCTAAACACAGAGGAGAGAGATGTCCCTAGTGACCACAGTACCTTTGTCATGGGTTTGCACACACGTTGCATGGCTTATGCTTATATTCTGCTGCAGCTGGGATTAGAATCTCAGGAACGCTGGTCTGTGCTAGCTTGCTTCCAACCCTGCTGCTCTTTGCAATTTTGTTGTAGGGAATCACTCCTGGTGGGATTCTGGGGACCCCTGTGGGTCGGAACTGGGGATCGAACCTGGGTTGACTGCGTGCAAGGCAAATGCCTTCCCCACGTTACTCTCACTCCACCTTCATTACAACTTCCAGTACATGCCTGTGAAATGTGCTTTCCCTCCGGGTGCTCCTGGAGGGAGAAACGCTATAGTGTCCAAACCCACAGACCAACTCCCCCTTCATTTGTGTCTGCATCAGCCTCTGTGGTGAGGGTCCTGTGTGTAAAATGTCCCCACGCCTATTTATTTCCTAGGGAGTTTGTGAAATATTGTTCAGTGAATTTTGAACAGGTGCCAGCAATGCACATGCTGGTGGCCACACGTGTATAGAGAAAAGAGTTAGACCCTGAGCCTCATCTCCTGCCTTTGACCCCTTTGCTCTCTGGCCAAGCCTCGTTGCTCTCTCAGCTTTGCATACTAACATGTGCACGTACAAACGGTGGCACAGAGGAGGAGGAGGAGCAGCTGGACTTCAAAGCTGGCCTTCTCAAGAGGGCACTGACGCAAATAACCTTCCAGGGTGGGGCCCGATACCAGCCACAGCCTTTCAAGGGATTCACAGATAACAGAATGGAAAACAGAAGATCAAAACAAGGAGGGCTGAGGAAAAACAGAGCTATAATTACTTCTTTTTTTGGGGGGGAAGGGTAGGGGGCATACCTAGTGGTACCTGGGGATTTGGGGTCACCCTTGGTGGACCATGTGCTACTGATGTCCAACTGAGTAAGGCAAACGTCCTAATTCCTGTACTGTCTCTCCAGCCCTTTAATAACCTCTAGCAGCAAATATAAGGCTCTGGTTCAGGGTGACAGACGATAAAGTGTTGCCTAGAGGGAAGCTATTACTTTTCTCAACCAGCCCCTCAAGCGGAGACCGGCATTCACGAGAACTGAGTTGCACCAGGAACTTGAATGAAGGATGGAAAGGACCAGTTAAGGCTTTGAAACAAGACACTCGCGGGAGGCTGCAAGCCAGTGGCTGGAAGCGGCTTTCTGGCGCCAGGAGTGTCTGGCTTGAAAACAAATTGTTTCTGCTGCAAGTCGTCACACTGTCAAATTTCAGCCCCCCAGGACGGGAATTCTGACCGCAACTGCCCCATCTCACAGGGCTGGTCTAGTGAGGCGAGCGTGGAGGGATAAACACAGCCCCGGTGGAGGCTTTCAGAGGAAGAGGATGCTGGAAGCACACAGGAGTCCAAAGGGCTGTGAGGACCGAGCCCGCGACTGAGATCCGATATTTCCGGGCGGGGCTGGGGTGGGGGGGTGCGGTGAATGAATGAAGAAGCGCCTGACCATCCGCCAGTGCCGGAAGGGCCCCTCCCCCAGCGCTCACGCATCTGTTTTGAGCCCTACAGGAGATCAAACGGAAAAAGCTTCCTCTGGGCTTGCAGAACCGGGCTGGTTTCTCTTTAAGTCCCAAAGCCAAGTCAGGGGAAGGAGCGAGAACTCTGTGCGCTGGCGCCCTCTCCCTTCCCCTCCGCCGGGGATGGGGGGTGGCGGCCGGGAGGAGGGTCTTACCTTGTGCAGGACGTGGTCGGGGCCGGCTCCCCCCTGGTAGGAGTCCAGTCTCTGCAGGTCCATCCCGGCCAGAGCTCGCCGCTTCCTGTTTTCCCTGCGCGCTGCGTCAGCGCTCCCAGCTCAGGGCCGAGCGCCGCGGGCCGGGCCGCATCCGGGTTCAGCACCGGACAGTTCCCGGGGAGTTTTCAGCACCGGGGACAGCGACACAGCCCCTTTGGGAGCCTTGAAACAGAGCTTCTGAGACCAGGTTCGCCTAGAGCCCCGGGATCCAGGACCCTGGCAGTCAAATCTCAGTCCAGCCAGGGGTCCGAGCGCAGCTCACCCAGCTCCCACCCAGCTCTGCTGCGTTTCCAGGGCCCCGCGATCCCCGGGTCTCCCGGGTCCTGGTTCTCAGCAACGACAGAGCATCTCCGTGACGACACAGTCCCGCTGCCCCGCTGAGCGCCCAGTGCAGAGGCTGAATCCCGTCGCGCCGGGGCGGCTTCTGTTTTGCTCTCTGGACAGTTCCCTTTGGCCGGGATGAGGTTGATAGCTGATTAGCTGATGAACCCCAGGGATTCCTCAAATCTCCGCACTGTTTTAGAGGAACTCTCATGCCTGCATTTTCCCATGATAGGATTCAGAGTTTTAATTGCTCTCTCTAGAGCCCCTCCATCCACCCGGCACCACCCCGCCCCCGAAGTTAACAGCACTCCGCTCAGGGCAGCCAGAATTGGTGGTTTGGTTAAGAGCACAAGCTCCAGGGCTCAAATCTTGGCTCTGGGAAGAACTGTGCCAGCCAACTTTGCTCAACTTCTCCTGAGTGGATGTTATCACTGTTCTTACCTCGTGTAGCACGTAGCATGCGTTAACCCTGGTGGTGCTGGTTATATACCAAGAGTGCAAGGAATGTTAGCTGCTATGCTCTCTGGGGAAAGAGCCGGGTGCCGTTGATGTGACGTGTCGTATACCTGGAGCAGGGGACCATGGGGCTGGCCTCTGTGGGAAGTGGGGCCGAGACTGGCCATGCTGATTGAGACTTGGAGCATTCTGATCGTGACAGTGTCCACCATGGTGTCCACACCCACATGGAGGCAAAGGGCTGGGCCGGGAGGAAGCAGTGCACTTGACTCTGGCTTACCCCTTTCTTTAGGCTGGAGGACCTGGGCCAGTCACTCACGTGGGCCAGTGGACAGAGCCAGGATATTGCCTTACCGGGATTTGGTGAAGGACGAGGTAATGGTAAACACTTTCTTCTCTTAAAGCAAATAAATCAAATTCAATTTGTTGAGGGTTATTATTGCTGTGATCAGTATTTTATAGAGACTCAGTGCAGAGTGAATAAATAAAAAAAATCCAGAAACTGTGTAGGAGATTATCACTAGGTAGACAGGTATTTTGGGGGCTGCCAAGCAAATCTCAGGTTATCCAGGGGCCCCTTCTACTGATTCTCAGCCAGCGAGACCCCTGGGTTAACATGAGGGCCCAAAGGTGGATCCAGCTCAGGTCCTGTGAGGCTGGGAGTTTCCTGGGCCACCCCAGTGGTGTTCAGGACCTCAGGTCTGCTCAGGACTGACTCCTAGATCTGTGCTCAGGGATCACTTCTGGGGGTGCTTGAGGGACCCTGTGCAGTACCAGGGGTCAGACTGAGGTTGCCTGTGTGTGAGGCAAGTTCCTTCCCATTGTCCGATCTCTCCAGTCCCTCTGTGGCCACTGACATCATGATGCCCACACACATGCTTGGCATACACATGCCTGGCGCTGTTGCCCACACATGTGCCTGGCAGTGGTGCCTGCACATGTTTTCTGTGGTCCGGGGGTTGCCCTGTGTTGCGGGGATTGCACACTGAGCTTCATTGCTCCCAACGCTTGCACACCTTTACTTGTGCTCATGCATGTGCTTGCCGTGACATGCAGCTGTGGTTGCTGCCCGCCAGAGATGTGGCAGTGCCCGCCATTTGATCATCAGGGCTCACCCTTCCTGACGGTGACACAAACCTCTTCAGCTGGGGTGCTCACTGGGGTGGCCCCCCTCTTTGTGGTAATCAAGTACACCTGACCCTGGTGCAGCAAGGAATCATTTGTGTCACTGTGGACAGCAGACCACAGAGCTGCTCTGCTGGATTCTAGCGCATGTGGGATGCCAGGGATTTGGACTCATGACCAGATGCTCAGCAGGCAGGTGCTCTGTGTCCCGAGCTCCTCTTAGTTGATTCTTTCTAACATGGGGTCTGGTTCTGATGTTATTGGGGCTCAGCAGGTCTTCCCTGACATTTTCTTTTTTCTCTTTTGCTTTTTGGGTCACACCCAGTGATGCTCAGGGATTACTCCTGGCTCTGCACTCAGGAATTACTTCTGGCTTTGCTAGGAGGACCATATGGGATGCTGGGGATTGAACCTGGGTCGGAGGCATGCAAGGCAAATGCCCTACTGGCTGTACTATCACCGAGTCCCCTCCCCCACTGTTGACTTTCTCAGTGTTATTTTGTATCAAATATCAGTTTCCAAACAAATATCCCTGCTCTCAGGTGGGGGCTTCCCCTTTGTCAGGTTGGTGACTGGTTCTCTAAAATGCTGCAAGGACCCTTCCTTCCCAACTCCCCTGTGTCTGCTGGGAGGGGGCCGCTGGCTGGGCTCAGGCTCTGGTGGGCCGTGTCTCCCTAGAAGGGCAGAGGACCTCGACAGGACAGGTGCGGCTTTGGCTCAGGCGTGAGACTCTCCCTCCTGGCGATTATTTGGGCAGAGCTCAGGTGTGCCGCCGCGTAGCCCCCAGCTCCGTGGTCGGGAACCGTGGGGTGCTGGGGGTAGAGCCCCAGCCTCGCGCATGGGGAGCTGAGCCAGCCGGGCTAGCGCTCGCCTTTCCCAGGCTGCGCCCAGTTCCGTGCGCGAAAGCTGCATTTTGACTCTCTGTAGATTAGCTCTTGGTCCTCTGCCGAGCGTGGGGGGGGGGGGTCCGTTCTCCCTCGAGGCACTCATGGCCAGTGTCTCCAGAGCCCTGACAAACCCGCAGACGCCTCTTCAAGGAATTCCACTTTTAATTCTTCTGGGCACTTACCCAGAAGGGAAATTGTTGACTCATAGGGCGCCTCTATTTTTACCTTATTTTGAGGAACCTCCAGGCTCAGTGACTTCTTATAACCAGGACGGGTGTCAGAGTGTCTCCGTCTCTGAGCACCTGAGTGTTTGTTCTGTAAAATACCTCGGCTTCATTTAAGGCCAGTCCTGCCGTTCATACTGGGGTTTTCTCCTTAATGTTGCAGGTGCGAAGAATGGATCCGAGGGATTCTGGGATGCTTGCGGTTTGTTTGTCTTACTGTTTTTCTTTAATTATTCTTTTATTGAATCACCATGTGGAAAGTTACAAAGCTTTCAGGTTTAAGTCTCAGTTATACAATGCTCGAACACCCATCCCTTCACCAGTGCACATATTCCACCACCAAGAATCATAGTATACCTCCACAACCCCCCACCTCCCCAGCCCCCCACCCCACTTGTGTAACTGATAAATTTCACTTTACTTTGGTTACATTCAATATTTTAACAAAAATACCCTCACTATTATTATTTGGAGTTTCTCCCTCCTAAAGTCGGACCTGCTGAAAAGGAAGCATTTGATAATTTGTTTTTTATTGCTGAGAATGAAGAGATCTGAGGTCAAGCGGCCACACTAGCACCCATGTCTTGCTGTGTTTTTAAAGGATGGGACACTAGAATGTGATGGGGTAACAAAGGGCAGACCTGCATCAGCGGAAATCGTGAACAGGTCATTTATTTATTGTTTGTTTTTTGGGTCACACCCAGCAAGTTCAGGGCTTACTCCTGTCTCTGCACCCAGGACTCACTCCTGGCAGTGCTCAGGAGATGCCCTCTCCACTGTCCTATCACTTTTCTTGAACAGGTTAAACTTTTGGGCAGAGAGATCAGGGAGTTTGCTGGTCTTTTGAGGAAATCCTAAATCCGGACCATTCTGGGCTTTATCCCGGAAGGACTAGCTTCTCCCTGACTGCCGTTGATGTCCAGGAATGAGGCAGGTAATGTCACAAACCAGCATGTACTGAGCATGACTGAGCTGAGGGCTTGACACATCCTAGAGTCTATTCTGAGCAACAATTCTGAGGGAGGTGATGACTGCGGCTTTTTGCAGAAGTGAAAACAGGTGTCAAAGGTGACCACACCAAACAGTCCACACCCCCTGCTGTTCCCAGGAAATGGGGGGTGGAGGTGCACTCAATTTCGTGAAACCTGCAGAGTTGGGGTTGCAGTAGGGCCCCAGAATGTAGCCTGCCCTCTGGATAAGGGCTGATGGAATCAAGAGTCTCAGAGGCGATAAAGTGACTTTTCAGAGGCCCTCAGTCACCCCAGGAAGGTCATAGACCAGCAACCCTGCCCCGAGACTTCCTGCCGCCTTTCCTCTAAGAGCAGCCCGAGATATTATCTGAGTGGGTTGGCACAGATGATGCCGAAAAGGGTGCAGGCAGCCCAGCAAGGGGATTGCAGCCAGCGGGGGCGATTGCACCTAGACCCCATCTTGGGCTGTCCAGAGTCTCCTGAGACCCTTCTTTTGTTTTTGGGTCATACCCAGAAATACTTATGGGTCACTCCTGCCTCAGGAATTACTCCTGGCGGTGCTTGGGGGACCCTATGAGGCTGCCGGGGATCGAACACAGGTCAGCCTCATGCAAGGCAGCGCCTTACCCGCTGGCCTATCGTGTCTGAGCGTGTGTGTGGCCTGTTTCCTCGCTCTCATCTCCTGAGCCACTTGCAGCCCCTGGGCCTCCAGCTCCTGTTGCAACAATGTTGCAGTAAGGTTTGACTTGACAGTCCGAGGCATTTAAGACATACTCGCGGAAGAAATATACATTTTTTGGGAGAGTCACATAAGTGTCTCCGGAGGATTTTGTACTGTGGCCCGCCGGAGAGCAGCCTGTTCAGCCTCCTTTTATTATCAAGGTTGATATTTTAACCAATGATATTCGGCCACAAAGGCAGAATATGCAAATTAACGTAGTCAACAAAAACAGTATCAAAGTCAGTGACAGGACCGGAAGTATAGTCAGTTAAAGTAACAGTAACAGAAAAACGATGTTTACAGCCAAGCCTAGCTAGGCCTGAGATTATGGGATGTTGTATACCAACAAGCTCCATCACTGCACATGCTCACAAGATGCACTTGAGATGCTCTTCAGCGGCTTTGTGCCTGGGTGGAGGCCAGACAGGAGACACTTCCCGCCCCCCAGTTCCCGCATCACTGCGTTCAGATAACAAAGTTCCGTTCGCAGGGGTGGGGGGGGTGTGGAGAGAAATTTGGGATGCTAGGACCAGCCTGCTGGCTTGGCTGCCTGCAGCCCCAGGGCGGAATCCTGGGCCAGCGTTGAGAAAGGTTCTGTTTCCTGTCTGCTCAGGGCTCAGCGGGGACCTGATGGTTTCAGGCCAAACCACCAGCAAGAGGCTTCTTGGGTGCTCGATGTCCCGTTGTTCCTGAGAGGCCTGGGATCCAAGTGTGTGGCAGCACGGTTTCTGATTGTTGTGGGGGAGCAGATTTATATCTGGCTTTCTAGGGAGAATCTTTGTGAATCCTGGAGCATCAGCGTGCTCCCCACAACCCTTCTAACTCACTGCCCTAGGCACGCTGCCCATGGATTGTGGGGGAGGTACCCAGGTCAACTTTTATCTCGGCGAGTGCACTAGGCTCCTCCTCCCATCAGGGGTTAAGGTTCAGCCTACAGGCATTGCCAGTATCAGATGAGGCTCTGGGAGCACCTTGGGACTTTCTCCTTCCTCTTCTCTCCACTAAGGGGCGCTCCCGCCAATCTTATTTTCTCCACTAGGGGGAACTTCCATCCTTCCACTAGGGGGTGCTCTTGCTCCATTCAATGCACTAGGGGGAGTTTCTGCCATTTCTGTTCTATCCACTATGGCGCTCCTGCTTCTCCTCTTCACTAAGGGATGCTTCCACCTCTTCTCTTCTCTCCAGCAGGAGGCGCTCTTGCCTCCTCTTCACTAACAGATGCTCGCACCACTCCTCTTCTCTCCCCCGAATGCGCTTCTGTCTCTCTTCTCTCCACCAGGAGGCGCTCCTGCCTCCTCTGTGTCACCAGCAGTTGCTTGCTCCATTCGTCTTTCTCCACCAGAGGGCGCTCCTGCCTCTTTTCTCTCCAACAGAATGTGCTCCTGCCTCTCTTCTTTTCTCCACTAGGGGGCACGCCTGCCACTCTTCTCAGGGCACTTGGTGGATCTGGATCTCCACTCCAGGCACAATTTCTGGGTTTATTTTGCTCGCTGCCCTGAGTTGGCCTTATTTATTTATTTATTTATTTATTTATTTATTTATTTATTTATTTATTTATATTGAATCACCGTGAAAAAAATAAAAAAAAACACCCTGAAAAAATACTAAGAGGGCGCTCCTGCCTCTTTTCTCTCCAACAGAAGGTGCTCCTGCCTCTCTTCTTCTCTCCACTAGGGGACGCGCCTGCCCCTCCTCTCAGGGCACTTGGTGGATCTGGACCTCCACTCCAGGCACAATTTCTGGGTTCATTTTGCTCGTTGACTTGAGTCTTGGCCTTTTATTTATTTGTTTATATTAATTAATTAATTAATTATTTTTTATTGAATCACTGTGAAAAAATACAAAGCTTTCAGGATTAATTCCCAGTCATACAATGATTAAACCCCATCCCTTAACCAGTGCACATGTTCCACCACCAAGACCCCAATATACCCCCCTCCCACTCCCTCACCTGAGTAGCTAATGATCTTTACTTTATTCTTCTATACTTTGAATACATTCAATATTTCAATAGAGAAATCACTATTATTGTTTGGAATTTCCCCCCAACAATCAGTCCTGCCGAAAAGGCATCATTTAACAATTTGTTTTCCATTGCTGAGAATGAAGACTATGAGCCTGGGAGTCCGCGGCAGCGGCCGCGCAGTTTTGGATTTCTGATATTTAAGCTCAGTTCACAGTCTAGATGCATTTCTGTAAGAAGCCGCTCTGGGCGCCAAAATGAGTTAGAAGACCTCTGGGATCATAGTCTTTAGCAGCAGAGGGTCCGTTTCGCGCTCTGCAGTTCCGGATCTTATCTGGGTGGAGAGCATGCCGGTAACGCCCCCCATCCCAAGATCGCTTATGAGCCACATCACTGCAAACCCATACCTCTGGGTTGGGAGTCTTAGGAGGTGGCTCTCGCCACATAGGTGTTGCTGCCGCTGCCATCTTCCGCGAAGAGAGACAGGGTAGAGAGGGAAAATCCCTCCCCGGGCGGTACGGGGTTGTAGCACAGTTCACAATCTAGATGCATTTCTGTAAGAAGCCGCTCTGGGTGCCAAAATGGGTTAGAAGACCTCTGGGATCATAGTTTTTAGGAGCAGAGGGTCCGTTTCACGATAGGCAGCTCCAGATCTTATCCGGATGGAGAGCGTGAGACTTGGCCTTTTAATTCTCAAAAATGCTCTTGAATCCAGAAAAAGGGTGACCATCATCACCTGGTCACCAGATGTCCTCTGAAGTTCTGCATGGACCCAGCTGCCCAGGGGTCTGGAGAACACGAAAACATGTGTCCAAGGAGGATTAGAGCCAGCAGCCATCAGACTTCCTTCAATCTAGGCTATGTGGCTGAGGGTTGATTTCTTCAACTTTTTACACCTTTGAGCTGGGGAAAACAAGAAAATTACTTTGTAGACGGGGAGATGGCTAAGACAAAAACAAAACCCAATGTAGATAGTATCTGATTTACCAAATCCAGTGTTGAAGTAAATGCAATGCAACACCTTCATGGGGAGTTGGGATTTTTCTTTTTGTCCCAGCAGCGAGTAGGACCCTTCCTATGGTCTGATAATGGCAACCCTTAAGGGGACCTTCTGCCATTCCATAGTGATGCTCAGGGGCTATTCCAGGCTCTCTGCTCAGGGGTGACCCCTGGTGGTACTCTGGGGAACGTTTGTGGAGCTAGGGATTGATAACTAAACAAGAGCCTGGCCCCTCCCTTGCCTGGATTAGGTTGCTTTTTATGACGTTTTGGTTTGCAGGTTATGGCAGGTGACGCTGGAGGCTACACTTAGTTCAATGATCAGGGTTTACTACCTGCAGTGCTGGGGGGGCACATACAGTGCCTGGGATCGAATCTGGACCCCTGTGGGCAAAGCTAGTGCTCTTTCCTTCAGCTCCCCATCCCCAAATGGGTCTAATTTTTTACAAACTCCACACCACGGACCCTGAGGTTTGTTAATCTAGGGATGCACAGCGCTGCAAGAAAACATTCTCAGCCAATGAGAGCTTCCGGGATCACTTCGTGTAAAAAATCCATAGAAAAATTTCAAGCAGAAAACCAGTTTCAGAGCAAATGTCCAAGAAAGGCCGAACGCTTGGGAGCGAGGAGGAGCAGCCCTGCTCTTCCCAAGCCGTGCTTTCCCAGATCAGGACTCAGGGAGTGCTGGGAGGAGAAACTTAGGGATGCAGGGGCGCTTGCGAGAGTGTTGAGTGCATAGAGTGAAAGCGTTCATCTGATGAGTATGTGAAGGTCTTCACCTGGAATCCGCATGACCCCACGTCTCTGGGGCTCATGTGGCAGAGACCAATGTGTCCCTGAAATAGATATTTCCCTGGTCTGGAGGCTCCTGCTTAGCCTCCCCCTCCCCCCCACACAGTGGGCCTTCTTATGTCTCCCATTGGGCGAGTTATTAAAACAGAAGTTGGGACGGGGCCGGAGCGATAGCACAGCCGGGAGGGCACTCACCTTGTACATGGCAACCCTGGTTTGATCCTGGCATCCCATATGGTCCCCTGGGCACCACCAGGAGTCATTCCTGAGTGCAGAGCCAGGGGTAAACCATGAACATTGCCTGGTGTGGCCCCAAAACAACAACCAAAAAGACAAAACAGAAGTGGAGGGATGGAGAGGTAGTATAGTGGGGAACGCACCTGCCTTGCACATGGCAGACTTAAATTCCTGGCATCCCGTAGGGTCCCCAAGAACGTCCAGGAGTGAATAATGAGCACAGAGTCAGGAGTAATCCCTGAGCATCACCTGGTGTGGCCCCCAAACCAAACAAATAAAATAACATGGGAGTGACTTAGGGGCCTTCGAGGCAGAAGTGAGAGGTCAGGTGACTCTGCACTGCCTTTCCCCTGGTCTCACATCATCAGTCCCCCTCCAGATTCTATCCCCTTGGAGTGCGCCATGCCTCCTGGGTCTGCTGTATGCTGGGATCTGAGCATGGACCCCCATCTTCTACCTAACACGAGCTGCTGATATTCACTTTTTTTTGGTGCTGACACACTGAGCCAAAGAGGCCCTTCGGCGACTCTTGGCACATGGATGCTGTGATGAGGGACCAGCACACTGGATGCCTTAGAGGCAGGGCTCCATGGCCCCCAAGACATGCACCACAAGCACCACAACTAAATGAGTGTGCTCCCCAGTGATCACACATTCGAGCTCCATGGCCCTTGGTGAGCACTGAAACCAAGAGTGTAGCAACTCCAGCCAGCACTGGCACGACTCCTGGTTGCCTCCACGGCAATTACAGTGAAGGGCATGGAAGGGAGACAATCAATGCAAAAAACACAGCGGTGTCTCCATGGAAACTACTCCCCAGGGTCCCATCCCGGAAGACCTGCTCTTCTCTTTGACAACTGGAATCTACACCTGGTGCCACTGAGGCTCCTTGGCGCCTCCTTCCGGCTCTCTGTTTTTGCCATAGCCCAGGGCCACGCGGATGAGGGACCAGCTTTGCCAGTAGGGCTGCGTGCCAGTGATAAGCTTAGCTCTGAATCTCGTGTCTATAGGACATGGCTTGAGTATTCTGTTGAGTTCCTGAAGGACTCAAGGACAGGGTTAGTTTCAGGACCAAGGACAGAGGCAGGGAGTGTCCATGGCTGAGAATCCAGGGGTGGAGCTGCTTGACCCTGGAAGTTCTGTATTTATCCCGCCTCTAATGCCCAGGGGTTCAGGTGACTAATGTAGCTCCAGTAAGACTCAACGTCAGGCAGAGTCATTCCCCCTTTACTACTTTCCAAAAGCGCTTTTAGGGGTCCTAGTTCCTCTTGTTTTCCATGTAAATTTGATAACAAGTTTTGCCTTACAAAACATGTTTCTGGGCTTTTAAAAATTTTATTTTTAATTTTTTATAATTTATCGAATCACCGTGAGAACAGTTACAAAGCTTCGGGTTTAAGTCTGAGTCATGCAATGATCAAACACCCATCCTTTCACCAGTGCACATTTTCCACCACCACGAACCCCAGTATACCCCCATCCCACCCCTCTCCCTGCCTGTGTGGCAGATGATTTCCACTTTACTCTCTCTACTTTGATTACATTCAATATTTCCACAAAAAATCCACCATTATTATTTGGAATTTCCCCCCGACAATCAGACCTGCCAATAAAAAGGCATCATTAGATAATTTGTTTTCTATTGCTGATTATGAAGAGCATATGCTGTCGTGCGGCTGCTATTTTTTGATTTTGAAATTCTCATATTTTAGTAATTAAGTCTGAAGGGATTTCTGCCAAAAGCTGCTGGGTTCCGAGATGCATTTTTGTGCCTCTGGGATCATGGCCATTAAGGAGCCCGATAAGTAGCCAGAGGAGCCATTGGTGGGCGGCAACTCGGGGTCTCGTCAGGGCGGGGGAGAAGGGCCTGTTCCACCTCCCATCCCGTGAGGCCTCGTGTGTCTCGTCACTGCTGGCCCATACCTGACTTTCCAGTAGGTTCTGAAAGATGGCGGCCACCATGCCGCTGGGGGGAAAAGGCGGAAGAGACGACACCCTTTCCCACTCTGGGTGGCACAGTGCCATAGCTTAATGTGTCATCACAAAAGGGGGCAGGTGGCAGCAGTGCTCTATGTCTCCCACCCCCGGTGTTCGGTAGTCTCACGCTGCTTCCCCCACCCCAGGGAGGGCTGTGGTGTTGGGCAGGTGAAGAAAGGAGGACCAAGCTGGTTGCTGATTAGTTACCGTTTATTCAATCTTTTGTCCCTCTCATCTCTTGCACTCTTCCTTCCTAGCTCCTCATCTCTCTATCCCCGCTCTCTGGATTCTCCTCCCTCCTTCCCTCCTCTCTTCCCTCTCTTTGTCTCTCTTTCTCTCCACCTTGCCCTCTGGGCCACACCCAGTCTGGTAGAAAAATCAACATAAGAAAGCCCTTCCTGAGGGCCAATCAGGTTCACAGGAAACACCATCTAGAGGTTTTCCAAAGCCCTTCCTGACCACTTGCAGGCAAAATACCTCTTAAGGTGTTTTTCTCTTTTCCTCAGTCCAAGAACTCCATCAACATCTTAATACTAGTTATTTTATATGGACATAGTAAGAGATACATTGAGGTTTGTAGGGCAGCTCTCCTGGCAACATCTTGCCACAGACTCAGGCCAGATGAATCATTTCTAACCCTAGCAGGGTCAAAATCTATTTATTATTTTTTGAATCATGACAGCATTTGCCATGACCAAGCTCTTAACTTATAGTTAAGCATTAGGCACTTTGGCCAGGTCCATCTCTATGCCAGAGTAGCATTTAACTCACCGCTTGCCCTGGATCCGTCCCACCCCTCATCGAGACCCTGCTTTTGGGGGTGCTAGGAAGTAAGGGCAGCTGAGGCTTAGGTTGAGAGTACAAATGCCCAGGAGGAAAACATCATGTAGAGTCAAATGACTCCCAAGTTACAAAGCATAGCATTTGCTACAAGTCTTCCTGTGTCCATACAAAAGGACTTGTCTCTGAATAAACTATGCAAAGGACTCAAGGAGAAGAGAAAAACAATATTTACAAGTCAACAGAACACAAAGAAAGAAGTTACTAATAAACACAGAGAAATGGGAGCACTGTGATGGGAATAACCCAAATAAACCTAAACTACCTGAGTCTATGTTATCCTACAGCTTAATACAAAGTCCAGACACATTTTTTTGCCAAACTGGGCTTTTTTTAAAATTGAATCACATTGGGATACAGAGTTACAAAGCTGATCATGGTCAGGTTTCAGTGATACAGTGTTCCAACACCCGTCCCTCCATCAGAGTACATTGTGTACATTTCCTTCACCAGTGTTCCCAGTTTCCCGCCTCCCCACTTCACCCCCCTTCTCTCCCCCCTTTGGAACATTATGGTTTGTAGTTGTTAGAAAAATGAACTATGAAATTTGCTTTATGAAGATAGAGTGAATTTAACTTCATTTGAAAAATGAAGCTATGAAATGAATGGACATGGAGAGAGAATATCACGCTGAGTGAAATGAGTCAGGAGAGGGATAGACATGGAGGGATTGGGCTCATTGGTGGGATATAAAAAAAATAGGAGACCAATGTCCGAGGACAGCAGAAACAAGGGCCAGGAGGATTGGTTCACTCACGGTTGGAAGTTTCTCGGCATTTGATCAGTGTTGTGCTGTGTTCAGATCAATATCTGGGAAATTAACATGTAGTGGGGATTCCAGCCACCCCAGGGCTCAGCTCTCCATATCCCCCCAGTTCTTGTCCTTGTTCATCCTCATTTTGGAATATTTTAGCATAGCAATGTTGCACATGCTAGGTTTTCTTCCTCTGGAGCAATTTTTACGTAGTATTGGGTTTACACTGCAGTTTCTAGGCTAGTACTACTTACTAGTATAGAGAAATATTTGATGTTAGTAGTTATTAGTATAGGGAAATATTTGATGTTGCCTCCAGGAACTGTGGGGAATTGATTGGTTACTTCCTTAAGTTTTCCGGTAGATTTTCTACATAGACAGTCACATCGAACGAGTGAGCGAGTGAGCATGTGTGTGTGTGTGTGTGTGTGTGTGTGTGAGAGAGAGAGAGAGAGAGAGAGAGAGAGAGAGAGAGAGAGAGAGAGAGAGAGAGAGAGAGAGAGAGAGATTCCCCCCTCTCTTATCTATAAGCTTGAATGATGTTCTGGGGCCCTAAGGGTTGCCTGGAAGGTTTTCTTTCTTTTTTTTTTAATTTATTTATTTTTAATTAGAGAATCACCGTGAGGGTACAGTTACAGATTTATACACTTTTGTGCTTATACTTCCCTCATACAAAGTTTGGGAACCCATCCCTTCACCAGTGCCCATTCTCCACCACCCGTAAACCCAGTGTCCCTCCCACCCTCCCCAATCCCATCTCCCCCCCCCCACCCTGCCACTGTGGCAAGGCATTCCCTTCTGTTTTCTCTCTCTAATTTGCTGTTGTGGTTTGCAATAAAGGTGTTGAGTGGCCGCTGTGCTCAGTCTCTAGCCCTCATTCAGCCCGCAACTCCCTTCCCCCACATGGCCTTCTCCTACAATGTAGTTGGTGATCGCTTCTCTGAGTTGACCTTTCCCCGGAACGTGAGGCCAGCCTCGAAGCCATGGAGTCAACCTCCTGGTACTTATTTCTACAGTTCTTGGGTGTTAGTCTCCCACTCTGTTATTCTATATATGGAAGGTTTTATTTCTTTTCTTTATTTTTTTTGTTTCTGTGTTTGCTACACTGGGCAGTGCTTAGGGCTGACTCCTGAGTCTGTGCTCAGCGATTACTCCTGGCGGGCTGAGGGACTAGCCGGGCTTCTGGGGATGGAACCCGGGTCAGCTACATGTGAGGCAAGCGCCCTCCCCGCTGTACTATCTACCCTGGCCGGGGAAGGTTTCCAACACTCTGATCAGGGGAGAGGAAAGTTGCATTTTTCACAACGCACTCCGACAAGACAGACAAAACTGCCACTGCAGCTCTCAGACTCAAGCCTTCGAAACGCACATGGGACAGGGACGGGGGAGAGAGCTGTCCCCAGGCAAGCCGGGCAGCAGAGCCGGCTCCACCCTGAGCCTCTGGGGCTGGCTGCATGGACCCCGCCGGCCATCTGTGCGCCCGAGAAGGTCACTCCCCAAGCTTGCAGGGGCACCAGATGGCCCCGGCATGGTCACCACAACGTCACCGCGTCCTCTGCGGGACTTGCCAGCACGCGTGGGCGTATTTTGTTTTGACCACAGTCGTTTGTTTAGTGGAGTGAGCTGCTGTATGGAAACAGGAGAAACTTGCCTCCTGCTTCTATTTTAAAGTAGAAGAGCCTTGAACGTAAAAAAATATTCAGGGCTGGAGAGACAGAGAGCGCCTTGTACACCTGGGCAGGAGAAGGTGGTCCCAGTCCCTGGATCTGTTTGGTGGAACTCAGGGGCCATGCTCTGGGCTGGGCTGGGGTCTCTCGGCCCGGTATTGTCAGAGTAGCCAGAGCTGTCTCGGGGAGAAGCCCCCAAAGGCCAGGAACTGGACATGGCTTAGGGACCCTTGGGAGGGGCGACCCTCTCCCTTCCTTCTCTCCAGCCCTGCAGGCAGAAGAAGGCACAGGGCAGTGAGGGGGCGTCCCGCTCTGTGGGGTCCCCACGACAGGGGGCAGGACCCCCTCAGTCCAGCAGGGACATTCACTCCCCTCTTTGGGAGCTGCCACCTCTGTCCGCTCCCCAGCCGAGTGGCCACAAGGTGGCGCTGGGCATCGAGGGCCTGGCTGCCCTGGTACCCCTGGGCCCCTGCCCTGCCCCAACATCCCGCACAGGACCCCCAAACAGTGGGGCAGGAGGGAGGTGGGGCCGGGCAGGAGACTGTCCAGGGCAAAGTGCCAGGAGGGAGCCGCTGGTTCAGGGGCCCCAGCTCCTCCCTGCCCGCCAGCCGGGGCCCAGGCAGGAAAGCCCCTTCAGAGGCCGAGTCCCACTGCCCCCTGCCCGCCTCGGCCCCTCCCGCTGCCCAGTTGACTCTCAGGCGTGTCTTCTCTGCCTCCTCCACCAAGCGCTGCCCGTGTCCCCTCCCGGGCCCCGTGCCAGCCCCTCTGGGGCTGAGGCCGCCATCCTGCCCGTCGCTGGATTCTTAGGTTGGGGGGAGTCCGGGGGGTCTCCCAGCTCTGTCTGAGCTGCTCTCTCATGCGGGACACTCCCGGCTGCGCCTGGGACTCACTCCTGGCTCTGTGCTCAGGGGTCACTCCTGGAGGTGCTACACTGAGCTGGGTTAGGTGCCTGCTGTCCTCTTGGCCCTAAGGCTGCGTGTGCTGTTGGGGTTGGTTTTATGGCCACCCCCGGTGGTGCTCAGGGCTGACTCCTGGCTCTGTGCTCCGGGATGTCTCCTGGTGGGACTTGGGAAACCATATGTGGTGCCGAGGAAGGAGTCAGGGCTGAGCACATGCAAGATAAATGTCACCTGCTGACTAGGGGTCCTGCCCTCTGCTCGGACCCCCCTGGGGCCACCGTTGAGCACTCATCTACACACTCCGTGTGTGGCTGGAGGGGCCGGAGGGACCTTGGATCCGGTTGTCTCGTGGGGCCCCTGTCAGTGTGTATAAGAAGCCCCCTAGCTCTCTCACCACCCCTGCAGCCCTGCGCCAACTCTCCATCAGCCTGCAGCCCCCCCTTCCAATCCCTCCCACCCCCAGGTCCTTCTCTCCCTTTGTCTCCTTGACCTTTCCATGTCTCCTCCCTGGCACCAGCTGCTTCTCACCTCCTAACAACCTCCCTTCAGGCCTGTGTCTGTTCAGGAGGTCTCTCCAGCGTGAGACCTTCTAGCCTGGACACAGCTGCCCCACGCCATCTCCTGTCAGCCCCGACCCCCTCACGTTCCTCCCTCTCACTCCCACTCGGCCCCGTGTCTCTGACTCTGCAGAAGCTCAGAGGCTCCAGGACGCCCCCAGCTCTTGTCCTGACTATCTGGGGCGTTCGTGACAGACGCTCTTGGGGGCTGGGGCTCCTCGGGGGCAGAAACCCAGGGCTGATGTGTGGGGCTGAGCCGCCCCCCCCAGCCAGACCCCGCCCTCCCCCACCGGATGCCCCGGTCCCGGAGGAGGCCTAGGTGCATGTTGGCTGGGGTTCCTCAGTTGTCCTCAGGAGCCGGGGTCCCCCCGAGCAGTACTTGGTCGTGCAGTGCTTGGGGCTGACTCCTGCTCTGTGCTCAGGGGTCATTCCTGATGAGGCCCAGGGCCTCTGTGTGGTGTTGAAGTCGTACTGGGTTTGAACACATGACTGGAGAGCGCCTCATCCCTGTGCCCCCGCTCCAGCCCTCCCCAGGGTCTCTGTGATGGTTTCTGACATGGACGGGTATCAGGGGGTGATGAGTCTCGGGGATCTGGGAGCCCCAGACTCTGAGTGGTGAGTCCTCCTCACAGAAGGAACCTGGGGGCCCAGCAGAGGGGCAGCTGGGGGAGGGGCTGAGCCACTGCAGAGGTGAGGGATCCGGGGGCAGCAGCTGGGGACAGGCCCCGTCTCTGTTCCCATCAGCCCATGGTGACCTCTGAGGAGGGAGGGTCAGAGGATGGGGGCGACTTGGATGAGGGGAGGGAGCCCCGGAGGGACATTCACACCCCATCCTTGCCGGGTCTCTCTCGTCTCCCCTGCCCTGTGCCCCTCCCCAGATAGAGACTCTCCTTTCCTAACCAGAGAGAGAGGAAGCGGGGCGGACACAGCAGGAAGTGAGGTGACTCAGAGGGGTTTGGTCACTGGCCATGTTGCGAGGTGGGGGTGTGTGTGTCCTGTCGTCTCCAGGGTGGGCCTGGCCACGTCTGATCCAGCTTCTGCAGCCTGTCCGGGAGGCCAGGCGGAGGTTGGGGCCCCACCCTGCAGGCTCATCCCCACCTCCAAAGCACAGAAGTCCTGGTGCTGGAAGGCTCAGTGGTCAGGCACGAGCCTGCCTGAGGCTGGGTTGGGCCCCAACTGAGGTCTGGGTGGGGGTGTTACTCAGCGACGTGCCCGGAAAGAAGGACCATGTCCCTCTGTCAATCTCAGTCTCACCCAATCAGCGCCTGGGGACCAGAACGTCCTCCAGAGTGGTGGGCGGGAGGTAGGGAGCAGGGAAGCCCCACTCCCCCATGTCTAACTCCTGGACAGCAGGGTGTGGTCACACTGGGGTTGTGGCTGGAGAAGGGGTCTCAGAGCCCTGCCCTGGGCTTCCTGATGCTGCTGTACTTGGTGGCCACCTCGGGGCTCCTGCCGGTTCTGGGGCCCGCACTGGGGTCTGCGTTAGTGCAGGTGGGCTCCGGGTCACAGGGGCGCAGAGAGAGTTGTGCGTAGCTGACCTCCTCCTGGGCCTCCTGGAGGGACGGGCAGTGCTGAGGGGCTTCTGCAGAGCACCCTGAGCCTCTTCCCCCTTCCCCTTGCTCTGCCAGGCTCCCTCCCCCATCTCTCCCAGGTTCCTGCCACAAGGCTGTTGGGTCACCACCGCCCCCCACCTCACAAGGGCCCCATTTGACTGAGTGCTGATTCAGTGCTGAAGTCTGGGGTGCCTCGGACCCCACGTCCACGGCGGTCACTGGGCCCAGCACCTCCTACCTCCCTCACCTGCCCACCCAGTCCTGCTCCTTCCCGCCCTTCCCAGAACCCCCACCCCCTGCTCCATCTTGAGGCTCCGGGACCCGGAGTGGGATCTGGGAAAGGGGCAGGTGGGGGCTGGGTGTGACCCCAGCACTCTTACCGGCTCTGGGAGACCCCGGGGGCTGAAAGACAACATAGAAACATTAGAAACGTGTCTCGGGTTGGGGATGCTCAGGGCTGGAGTGGCCGTCTGGCACGCAGACATCCTGGGTCAACTTCCTGTACTGCAGTGTCCCCCAGACACGGCCAGGGT
Source organism: Sorex araneus (assembly GCF_027595985.1). Lineage (NCBI taxonomy): Eukaryota > Metazoa > Chordata > Mammalia > Eulipotyphla > Soricidae > Sorex > Sorex araneus. The sequence goes on along the minus strand of NC_073304.1, from coordinate 235,983,977 downwards.
GGCCCTGGGGGGCCCTCAGCACAGATGAACCCAAACATCCCTGGGCTGAGTGCCACCGGAAATGGCCCTGGGGCCCTGTCAGCAGGGAAGGAAGGAAGGAAGGAAGGAAGGAAGGAAGGAAGGAAAGAATGAAGGAAGGAAAGAGGGAATGAGGGAGGAAGGAAGAGGAATCTGGCCAGAATCCAGAATCTCTCTGGTTCCTGTTTCTTCTGCCCTGAACCAGCCCCCACCACCCTCAGGTCCCCCAGGCTTCAGACAGAAAGGAAGCAGATGACCCCGGTTTAATCTTCCGAGTCACTGAGCCGAGCGCGGAGAGGCCTCCACTGGACCTTAGGTCAGGGGCAGACTGAGGGAGAAAGCGGGGAGTGGACGGGGACTCTCTGACTCAGTCTCCTGGTGAGGACCAGGCTCTGAAACAAAGTGAGGCGAGTCACAGGGTGTGCATCTGTGCACATGCCACATACATGCATGTATATGTGCACATCCTTGTGTCTGTGGTCATGTATCTGATCATGCATAAGGGTGTGAGTCCACACAGGAAGGACGCAGGGGCCGGGCTAAACAGTGAGTGCAGCTGGGAGCCGAGGCCCCTCCAGAGAGCAGCTGCACCGGCCCGACGTTGAGAGCACTCGGGCAGAAAAGCCGCAGGGAGGAGTCCCAGGGAGGAGCCCCAGCTCCTGCTCCCGAGAGTGTGTGTGAGCTGTGTGCATGTGTGTGTGTCTGTGCACATGTGTGAGAGTGCGTGCACGTGTGTGAATGTATGAGCATGTGCTTGTGTGTGCACATGTGTGCGAGTGTTTGTACATGCATGAGTGTGTGCATAGGCTTGTGCACATGTCCATATGTGTTGGGTAACACTTTGCCACTCCCACAGGGAGCTTAAGGTTTACTGAGCCACTCCTACAACAGAGAAACTGAGGCACAACTAATAATCCTGTATTGCTCTTCTCTTTCCTTCATATCATTTGTATGGTTTACTTAGAAATATCAATGGGCTGGAGTGATAGCACAGAGGGTAGGGCGTTTGCCTTGCATGCGGCTGACCTGGGTTCAATTACTCTGCCCCTCTCAGAGAGCCCAGCAAGCTACTGAGAGTATTCTGCCCGCAAGGCAGAGCCTGGAAAGCTCCCCGTGGCATATTTGATATGCCAAAAACAGAAAAAACAAGTCCCACAATGGAGATGTCACTGATGTCCGCTCGGGCAAATCAACGAACAATGGGAAGACAGTGCTACAGCAGTGCTATATAGCAATATCCTTTTTGTATAGACACAGGAAGACAATTGATGCTATGCTATGAAATAGGGGAATTAATTGACTCCAAAATAATATTTACTCCTGGGCATCCATATTTACTTGACTTAAGCCTCAGTTGCCCTTATTCCTAGTGCTCCAAGAGCAGAATCCCGATGAGGGACTGACGGACCCAGGGCAAGCTGTGAGCTACCCTGCCATCGAAATGGGCCAGGTCAAGCACCATAATACTTAACTGCAAGTTAAGAGCACATGGATAATCTCTGTCATGACCCAAAAGAGGTAACTGAATAAGGACCCTGCTGGGGTTAGGAAGACTAACCTGGCCTGAGGACTGTGGTCTGGAATATATAGTGAGATGTCCTCAGGAAGAAACAAACTTTAAGCTTGATATCTCTTACTGTGCTCATACAAAATGACATTGCTAGAAATAGTCGAAGTAAATTTACTAGGACTATTTAAGTGGATCACTATCTGAGGAAAGAAGAAAGCAACATACCCTGAATGGAATTTCTTGAGTGGATCTCCTAGTAATCTGAGTAATCTCCTTAGATGAGATTTTGTCCTTGAGTTGATCTTCTGGGGGAGTGGCCTTACCTCTCTTTTCTGATTTGTTAATGCTCACCCCCACCTTTGTATCAGCACCCTACATGATTCCTGTATAAACTATGCTGCAAGGGGCTGGAGAGAGCAGGTCGGTTGGAATGGTGAGAAGAGAAGGTGGTGAAAGAACATCAGAGGGTGAAGAAGGTTAGAACGGAAAGAGAAGTCAGTCAGAAGGTGAGAAGGCACAGAAGAAAGTCAGTCGCTGAAGTCAAGATAGAGTCAGTCATAGTGAAGTTACGAAGCTACGAAGTTACAGGATGAAGAGACAAGATTACAAGATTACGAGGTTTCAGAGGGAGAGACAATGGCAGGAGGAGATAATGGCACTGATGGGAGACAGAAGACAGCACAGCGGCACATCTAGAAGCAGAGCACAAAGGAAGAAGATAAAAAGAGCACAGCAGCGAAGAGAAGACAAGAGGAGGAGGAGGAAAACTGAGCCTTTGGAGACTTTGAGGTCCGCGAGGAGACCAGGCTGATGGGACTCTGCTGACTGAGACTCCGGCTGGCATGACCACTACGACTACACTGTAAAGGGAGAGACTGGACGATCGGGGGAGTCTGCCCATCGCGCATCCTCTGCCCGTCCTTTCAGAGTGTTCCTGGGAGGCTGCTCCCGCGAAAGCCGCCCCTGCATCCTGCCTGCACCCCGCCTGTGCGAGGGCCTGCCTTCACCACAGCCCACTGTTCCGTTTCCTGTTTCTTATATATTGTATTGTGTGTTGAGTTGTGCTGAGTTGAGTTGAGACAATATTAAAAAACCCAACACGTGTGTACATGTGTGTACATATGTGTGCTTATGTATGCATGTGTGCAAGTGTGTAAGTATGTGTGCGTGTGTTTAGAAGTGCTGCAAGTACATGCATGTTAGTGCATGTGTGTGTTTTCATGTGTGTGTTTTCATGTGTGTGCATGTTTTCATGTGCGTATTCATGCATGTACATGTGTGCATGCGTGCATGTGTGCCTGCATGTGTAATCACTCATGTATGTTTGCATGTGTCCTGAGCTCCGTGTCATCCTGATCCCTCCTTGGCCACCAGCAGCCGAGAGGAGGGTGCTGTGGACACGTGCTGGCACCTGCTAAGGCTGCCTGAGAACCAGGCAGAAAACAGAGCAAAAGAGGGGCGGGGAGAACCGGGCCACGTCTCCACGGCCACCTGAGGCTCTGCTACCTCCCGCGCTGGCCATAGGGCGGTGCCTCCAGCTCTGGGGAGTCGCCTTCTGATGGCTGCGGCCCCTGCTGCCATTAGACCCACACACCCCACCCCCGCTCTCACCTGTCCTCTGTCGCTTCAGCTTCCTCCAAGCAAGGAGGGCGGCCGCCAGCAGGAGAAGCAGGAACACAGCAGAGATGACGGGGCGGAGCGGGGGGACAGGGAAGCCCCTGGAAACAAGATGGACCCCTCACACCTGAGCCCCCAGGGCAGGGCCGTAGCCCCCACCTGGCTGCAGCAGACCCCCCTGCTGGTCCCCACCCCCGCGCCAAAGTCAGTGAAGACTCATCAGGGAAGGAGGGAGGGGAGGAGAGGGAGAAGGAATGGTAGAGAGTAAAGCGATGAGGGGAGAGAAGAGAATAGGTAGGGAGAAGAAGGGAGGGGGGAGTGGGAGAGGCCAGAGAGCAGAGCATGCAGGAAGCTCACGTGGTGCTGGAGAGGGCCCTGGTCGCCCTCAGGGCGTCTGTGGTCTCTTCTGTGGTGGCCAATGTCGTGGGTGCGTTGGTGGTTGTGGTGGTCGTGGTGGACATGGTGGTGGTGGTCGGGGCTGGGGTTGGAGTTGGACAGAGACCAGGTCACAGGCGGCTCCAGCTGCCCAGCCAGCCCCGAGCTGGGCAGAGTGCTGAGCCCAGAGAGGGCGGGTGCACCCGGGGTAGGGGAGCCCCCGAGCACTGCAGAGAAGCCCCTCCTCCACTCCAGTGCCCACATGGACGTGAGGCCAGGACTCAGCCCCAGGACAGTCCCCTTAGAATGACCGATGATTACAGGAGAGTGGCCCGGGGAGAAGCCAGAGCAGGGCCTGGGGGACTCGTGACACGGACGTGGTCGCCTACCTGGGCTGATGGTCACTCTGATCAGGAACTTCAGATCATATCTCGCTGTCTGAATCCCGTACCAGTACATGCCCGCGTCATCGTCCCTGAGCCGCTCCATGGTCACAGTGAACCTGTGCTGACTCTGGTCGTCCCTGATGGTCACCCGGTCCTTCCTTACCACCTCTGATCCAGTGGTTTGAACACGGTATGAACAGCCCCTCCTCCCCATCCTGCGGCACCACCACTTCTGGTTCGACTTATACCTGGCATTATACTGATAGGTCACGGCCAAGGAGCCTCCAGCTTGACCGACAACTGCTCTGCGTCCCCTGACAGCAGTTGAACCTGGAGACAAAGGCACAAGCCTGTCACCTCCCAGCACGGGCAGCGCCACCACCGGGCATGGGGACTTGTTCCATCACTCCACGCCCAGGGACACCCGCCTTCCCCAGTCCCCACTCAGTCCTCCAAGGAACCCCCAGGACCCCATACAGGCCTCAGGGACTCAAGACCGTGACCCTGAGCAGTGATGGCCCCTGCTTAGTGGCCCAGACCTGCAGCACATAGGCCAGGAGGGCAGATGTCCAGAGAACCGTGGGGTCGTTGTTTCCTTAGACCCTTCAGGATTATCCCAGAGCTCTAGGACAAGCTCTTTCTTGCTGTCACTTGCCATGGAACCCAGGACCCCAATCAAGGCAAGTGCTCTGCACTGAGCATAGTCACTGGCCTCATACCAATTCCTTTTTTCGTTTCTTTTTTTTCTTTTTGGGTCACACCCGGCGATGCACAGTGGTTACTCCTGGCTCTGCACTCAGGAATCACTCCTGGTGGTGCTTAGGGGACCATATGGGATGCTGGGAATCGAACTTGGGTCAGCTGCATGCAAGACATACCCGCTGTGCTATGGCTCCAACCCCTCATACCAATTCTTAACTCGGCCAAATTCTTTGATTTGGTTAATGTTAATATTAACCAAAGAGTCTCTTGCCTGCATGCCTGGATGTCTTCCCCGGGGCCCCTCGGAAGGGATGGGCTCCAGCTTCCCTCCCCACCCCGAGCAGAGCTCCCAGCGGCCGAAGACCACTGGAACCTAACTACAGCCATGCTTGAGGCTCCTCTCCACACATTCGGACAGGTCTCACGCATGAAGGTACTGGCAGAGGAATCCAGATGTGTGTAATCCCAACAACGGCGGCTGCGCGATATCTTGTAGCCTACTTCTCCCTCTGGGAGAAACTGGCAAGCTTCTGAAAGTTTCCTGCCCACATGGGACAGCCTTGCAAGCTTACTATGGTGTATTCATATGCTGAATCCAGTAACAAACTGGATCTCATTCCCCTGACCCTGAAAGAGTGCGACATCGTTCAAGAATATATTCCCTTGAAGAAAATTAGTGAATTTTTTTGTATCTCACCATGTAGATATTAAGTCCTAATCTGAGGTTCTACAAAAATGTTTTTACAAGTTAAGCTCCGTGTTAATGCCTTTGCTAGTAGACATTGGTTAGTTCTCATGCCCTCCCATCCGATCTGTGTGCTACTGCTGGATCAGTATTGCAGAGTGTCGTAGAGTCGGAAGATGTCATGCGGCCACAAATGGGGCCACTCGCCCAGAAAATCCAGTTTTTAAGTGGTCAGTCCGGTGGGAGTCTAATTTTTGACAGCTGAGCTAAGCTGGAGGCAGGGGTGATTCTTGGGCTTAGCCGCTGAGACTTTTGAAAGTACAGGGAGGTGTGTGGGGGTCGCCCATCCCGACTGTGAGGAGGCCCAGAGCTCTCAGCCTCAGGGGCCTGAGAACCTGAGACTTCTTCTGGGTGAAGGTCACCTCACAGAGTCTTAACCTGCCCAGACCCTCAGGCACACGGGTCCCTGGGGCTGACACCTCAGGCCTTCTCTGAACCTGGATGTGCGACCCCCACCCCCACGTCCTTTCGGAAGACCCGACAGCCACACCCATGAGCCCCCTCAGCCGCCATGTTTGTGCAGCTATTGGAGCCACCTCAGCCGTTCCCAGCCCTCGGCCCTTTCGCCGGCCCAACCTGCTCCCGGTGCCTAGTGCAGGCTCTTGTGTGTCCAGCACTTTCTCCCCTTTCCTCCCTGCACCCCGTCCCCTCCTTCCAGGGCCCCCGCCACAGTCTGGGGACAGAGAGGCAGGAGGAGTGGACATTGGTCTCTGTGCTGTCTCCCCTGCTCCCCCTGACCCGACCCAGGGGTGCTCAATGTCCACCTGTCCACCACTGTGGTCAGGAGCTCTGCCCCAGGCAGATTCTTGTGCACCCCCCGCAGCTCACCCCTTCTGGGTCCACTGCACTCAGACCGGCCCACCCTGCACAAGATCTAGACACTCCATGGAAAGGGGTGTGGGCCCAGTGGGACCCCGGGCAGGGCCCCTTCTCCCAGCTCAGGCCTGACTCACCTGGGAGGCCACAGAGGAGGAGCAGGAGCATGAGTGGCCGCATCCTCTCACCCGGGGCTGGGGTGTGTGGCACAGACAGAGCACCTCACCTTCCCTCCTTCCGCACTCTCTCTCTCTCTCTCTCTCTCTCTAGCTCATTCTTGCTTCCTCCTTCAGCCACTTCCCGCCCTTGAAGTGTCAGAGCAGGTGGTTGGGGTGGGGGTGGCGAAGGACCGAGGCCAGACCAGGACCCACTTTTCAGAAATGGACTCTACGGAGCCTTGAGGGCTCCCGGAATGAGAATTCTGGCTTGTCCTGGGGCTGGGGGATTCTCAGACCCTCCTTCTGTTCAGTTGTCCCTGCTGGGCGGCAGGGAATCTCGCCATCATGGGACCCTGACACAGTACCTGACTCCCGGGTTCCAGGGGAGCCAGTGTTTGGTTTTGGTTCTTGTATTTTGTTTGTTTTGGGTCCACACCTGGCAGTGCTCAAGCTTATTCCAGGCTCTGAGACTAGCGATCACTTCTGGTGGGCTTGGGAGACCATATGCCTTAACAGGGACTGACCACGCATGAGCTACATGCAAGGTGAGCACCCCACTTGGACTACTGTTCTGGTCAATGGGAGCAATGTTTAGGGTCCAGGCAGTCACAGTGCAAGGCCGGGTACCTGCCCATGAGTGGATGGAAGGGTCTGGGGTTCAAACGCCAACGGAAGGGAAAGGGAGTCCTGGGAAGGGATTCCCGGCTGGGACACTGGCTATGGGTGGGGTGTCCATGCTGGGAATATGCCCACAGGCCCATTTCAGGGCGAGCCCGTGCTCTGTGTTCAGAATCCCTCAAAAATAGTCAGGGTCCTTCCTGGAGAGGCATCAGACCCTCAATGCCCCATAACTGTACCGCCACCTTGGTGGGAAACAGCAGGCCGACAGGAATGGGGTTTTCTCCTGTTTCGTCTTAAGCATGAGTCCCCACAGCCTGTGCCCATTTGGAGACAGGGACCCCAGAGGGACATGAGCCCTTTAGACCTCAGCAGGATAAACACAGGCTGGGGGGGGGGGCGGGTGCAGAGACGCACAGAGGGGCTGTGGGCCACCCACAGGATGTGGCTAGCACGTTTGCACTTGATCCATGTCAGAACCTCTCGTGAGAGCCATCCAGTCCCCAGAGCCACTGGCCTCTCACTAGGGGGGGTGGGGGTGGGTCCTGGGGTAGAGAGAAGCAAGACTGGGGGGCCAGGTTCCCCTTCTGCTCTTGTCCCAGATACGGGGGTGTGACCTCTCCTGAGCTGCTCAGATCCCCCTTCACCTTGGATCGGACCAGGAACGGAGAATGACTGCAGGGCTGGGGTGACCAGACACTCTCAGATCTGGGGGCCGGACTCTGATGACCCACGTGCTCCCAGGAATCCTAGTCCCCCAGGACCCTGACTTGACACGATCCTGCCCAGGCAGGGGTCCCTGGGACTTTTGCCCACACAGGAAAGATGGGGTTGGATGGATCCTCTGGGCATCAGCTTCACGGTAAGTGCCGACAGCTGGACCGCGCGAACCCCGGGGCTTTGCGGATGCGGGCAGGAAACGTGTCTGGGCCCCCCGGGTCCTTCAGGGACTTGCGGAAAAGGCCAACTGTCAGGACAGTGGGCTGCGGGGAAGAGAGGAGGGACTGGGGGTTTCCAGAATTTTCGTGCAAGGCTTGTGTCAGCAGGTAAACTGAGGCCAGTATCGCTAGTATAAAGAGGGTCTTGTGGGCAGGCTGGTGGCATGAGTTGAACCCTCAGGGAACTAGCACCCGGGACAGTCACACCCCCCCTCCTCCTGCTGCCCCATCTCCTGGGCCTCATCCTGGCTGAACACGACTGAAACCTCCTGGATAGCAGAGCCGCGTCCACACAGGCTGCTCAGGGCTGTGTGCAGGGGAGGAAACCGAGAGGCCGAGGCCGGCAGAATATTCTAGACACAGCCCTCAGCTGTGTCGTCAGGGGCGTCCAGGGCCCAGCTCCATTCAGCTCCTGGCCTGGACCCAGCAGAGAGGCAGCTCCCGGCGGGACACTCCCCGCCTGCAGGCACAGCCCAGAGCCCTCCTGGGTCTCGTCCCTGCCCGGCCTGTCCCCGCCCCCTGCAGTCTGGCCCTGGGGAGGGGTCTGTCTCCCCCAGTCCCTCCAGGGCCATCCACTGGAACCTTGTAGGGCTGGGGTTGAGCAAGGGCCACGGTCACGTCCAGGTCCCAGCAAACACAGGCCCGTGAGGCCCCACTCGGGGACATGGCAGTGAGCGTCCCTGAGTCTCATCAGGGAACACGCTCGGACAATACAATAAAAACAGTAAATACCATGCAGGATCTTCACAGAATGAGGGGTATATCACACACACGCACACACACACACACACACACACACCCCTCACACCGCATCTCAGGTGCACACTCATCACCACAGGCCACGACTTCCTGACACCACACACGTCATACAACACACGTCTCACACCATAAGGAAAACACACTCCAGTCACACACACACACGTACATGCCTCATGCCACACTTGAATCTGAAATCATAGCACAAATATAATTCTGTGTCATGTGACAATCACACGTAGCTTGTGGCGCAGCAAAGTGCAAACTCTTGAGATCATGCCCAGGGACACAGCTCACACCACGAACACAGGCACCACACACACACACACACACACACACACACACACATAGTGCCTCAGATGCTCTCTTCACACACGTCCCCATCAGACACATGCTCCTGACACATGTTCCCCTTAGACATGTCCCCTGACCTTGAATCACCCAGTCTGGATGCCTCAATCCTCAGGCCCTGAGACCAGGCTGTACGCCCCCCGCCCCCCGACCATGCACCTTACCTTGCAGGGGCCGGTACTGTGAGAGATTGGGGAGGTGTGGGGGGGCTCCCCATGGTGGGAAGGAACCTCAGCAGAGGTGCCAGTGAGGGCAGGTGGGTGTGGAGGGGCGACTGTGAAAGGTTAGGGAGCATCTGAGCCTGAAGCGCCTGTTTCCCAAACTGTGGTCCGGGGACCGGTGCCTGTGGAGACGCAGACCCGGCCCTCAGCATCTGCCCCTCAGCCCAGCTTCCCAGGGCTGATGTGCCCTCCTGAGCGGGGTCCCGCCCCACACCTGTGTCTGCAGCACAAGGGCTCGGGGAGGAGGCGACAGAGCACCTGGAGAGGTGACAGAGTGTGGGCCAGAGGCGCTGACCCGGGTTCTTTGCACCCTTCAGGAGCGAGACCTGGGGAAAGCGAGGCAGGAAGCAGCGGGGAGACCTGGCGGGGAGAGGCTGATGGGAACAGTGATTGTGTGAGCCCCGGGGTGCCGGCACCCAGCAAACTCCTCCACCCACACAGCGGCCAGGGTGAGGGAGCAGCTGAGGGGCGCTGGGAGCCCTGGGCCAGAAGCGCTTCTCCCAGAAGGCTGGGCCGGGGGCTGCTGGTTGAGGGGGTTCTGGAGGCCAGGGTGTGACCCTCCTCTCAGCCTCCTCAGCCTGTGAGCCGAGCCCGTAAGAGCCACATCCCAGGCGTCAGGGCCCACCCCAGGGTTGGGGCCCAGCCAGGCCGGCCTGGAGGCTCTGGCTACAGGCCAGCATGGAAATGGGGGGCCCACCCCCAGCCGTGCATCTGTGACCCTGAGGGTTACACCCACCCAGACCTCACTCTGCAGCGCTGACAGGCTAGAGGTGTGAGGAGAGCTTCACTCAGGGCTGGGGTTCCTGGGCTGGGACCCTGAGCCACACTCCACTCAGGCCCCTGCTCCTGCCTGGGACCTTGGCGACCAGCTCTGGGGTCCCGAATCCAGACCCCACTCTCACCCTGACAGGCTCCCCACCCTGCTTCCTGGGGACCCCGTCACCCTGAGTCCTTGTCTTCCTCGCTGGGACCCCAAGGGCATGCCCAGATCCTGGGGGTCCCCTCTCCCATCTCCCGAGTGTGGCCTCACGGGCTTGTGCTTGCTGGGACCTGGACGTGACACCTACACACACAAATGCCTGCATACACACACACCTACAAGGATACCTGAACACACACCTGCACACACACACACACACACACACACACCTGCCATGCATGCATTTCTGCAAGCACTGTTCTGGCCCAGGTCAGTAGGTGCGTGTTTGAGGCCTGATTTCCTATGGGCCAGTTTCTACCCCAGGGAGGGAGACTGAGGCAGGGAGACACAGGCCTACTGCCCCATGGTTTCTTTTCTTTCTTCTTTTTCTTTAAATTGGATCACTGTGAGATAGACCATGACAAACTTGCTCATGACTGAGTCTCAGTCATACAATGTTCCAACACCCATCCCTGCACCAGTGCACATTTCACACCACCAACGTCCCCATTTCCCTTCCCCCCACCTCACACCCCTGTGGCAGTCACCTTCCCCCCTTCTCTCTCCCCGCCTCTCTCCCTGTTTCTCTCTCTCTCTCTCTCTCTCTCTCTCTCTCTCTCTCCCTCCACATGCTCTCTGGACTCTCTCCTCTCTTCCCCGCCCTCCAGGATCAGGTAGGGTGGTGTGCCCAGACTCAGGCCCAGCAGGGGCAGGACCAGGCGGGGCCCAGATGCCCCGGGAAGCTCAAAGTCGGGGGGCTCAGACGACCAGGGAGTGATCAGGGGCTGAGCACAGCAGACTCACGCATGCACAAGGGGCCATGGCCGGAGACTAGGACAGCTGGGACAGGACGACAGGAAGTGCTGGGCAGAGCTGGGAGGCCCAGCGTCAGGTCAGGGTTCAGCAGCGCAGGGACAGGGCCTGGCCATCACTCATGGGAGGTGAGTAGACTGCAGGGGACAGGGCAGGTCCCCTCACGGGACCGGGCAGCGTCAGGGACAGGACTGGTGATGTCGTTCACAGGTAAAGTGCATATCTGGGAATGGACCCGGACCCATTTACCTTTTCTGTACAATAAACTAACTTTCCATCTTCCAAGTTTTGTGTGTGAATCTTTTTTTTTTTGGGGGGGTCACACCAGTGATGCTCAGGGGTTACTCCTGGCTCTGCACTCAGGAATGACTCATGGCATTGCTTGGAGGACTGCATGGGATGCTGGGGATGGAACCCAGGTCGACCACATGCAAGGCAAATGCCTTCCCATGTACTGTCACACCGGCTCTTCTGTGTGAATCTTTCATACAGTTCTGAAGAACCCACCGGTGCAGGGAAATCCACCATCGCGCTAACATGGGGAACTGCAGAGGGGCGGGGGCCGGTGGGGCCGGCAGCTGAGCAGCTCAGGTGAGGTCAGAACCCCGTATCTGGGACAAGAGCAGAAGGGGACCCCGTGCACCCAGCCTCGCTACCCCAGGACCCCCACCCCCCAGGTGCGAGGCTGCTGGCTCTGGGACAGGACTGGCCTCATGGCAAGTTCTGACATGGGACAAGTGCAGACGAGCTGGCCACATCCAGTGGGCGGCCCATGGCCCTTCTGCGGGTCACTGCACCCCCACCCCCAGACTGCGTTCTTCCTGCTGATGTCTCTCTGGGGTTTCTGTCCCCAAACAGGCACATGGGGCTCATGCTTGGGACCAAACAGAGAAAACCTCATTCCTGGAGGCCCACTATACCCCACCAGGGTTGGGGACAGTTACGGGGCCTAAGACAGGCCCTGCCTTTTACAGCAGACAGTGTGGGGGCACAGGGAAAAGGGGACTCCATGAGCACACAGCCGCCTCCCCAGGAAGAATCTTGAGAAGTTTTGGGGGGATTCAGACACAGAGCATGGGCTCGCCCTGAAACGGGCCTGTTGGGCATACCAGCAGGAAACCCCACACATGGCCACTGCCATGCCCAGACTCCCTGCCCTGGACCCCCTTTCCCTGCAGTCAGCACCTGACTCCCCAGCTGCTTTCTTCCACTCGTGGGCAGGCACCCGGCTTTTGCACTGGTAGCCCCAGTTTAGTTGACTACCTGGACCCCAAGTATCAGCTACCCTGAAGCCCCGGGTGTAGGGCGCTCTGTCAGGGTCCACCATGGCGGGGAGCCTGCATGGAGAGGAGGGTCTGCCAACCCCGCAGCCCCAGGATAGACCTTGAGTTCTCCCTTCAGAGAACTGTTGAGGCTGCACAGGGCCGATTTTCAAAAGTGGGTCCCTGGTTTCCTCATATAGCTCAGGGCCTTGAAATTTCCCCTGGCCGCTGCCTCCTTCCTCTTTTACTATGATGCTGGGGAGGGGAGGGGCTGAAGGAGGAAGCCAGGAGTGCGAGGGAAATCGGGGAGAGAGAGAGAGAAAGAGAGAGAGAGGGAGAGAGAGAGAAAGAGAGAGAGGGAGAGAGAGAGGGAGAGAGAGAGGGAGATAGAGAGAGGGAGAGGGAGAGAGAGAGAGGGAGAGAGAGAGGGAGAGAGAGAGCAGAAGGAGGGACGGTGAGGGGCTCCGTGTGTCCTTTGGGCTGTGTCCACACCCCGGCCCCGGGTGAGAGGATGCGGCTGCTCGCGCTCCTGCTCCTGCTCTGTGGCCTCTCAGGTGAGTCAGGCCTGTCCTGGGAGAAGGGGCCCTGCCTGGGGTCCCGCTGGGCCCATCCCAGTTCACCAGGAGCCCCCCAGGCTGAGCTGGAGTTGCAGCCGCTGGTGCCCGGGCTCGGTGACCCATGGTGCCAATCTCTGTGGGGCCAATCTATCCTGTGCCAGTCTATTTGGGGGAAGTAGAGATATGTTGGGGACTGTCCCCAGTGCAGTGGGAGCTCAAGGGTCAACTGTGGGGCTGGGGCTGGGGGCAGGAGAAGGACCTGCTCAGGACATAGCTCCTAAGCCCAGCGGGTGGCCCCAGTGGGCAGTGAGGCCCTGGGTCGGGTGTGGGGGAGCAGTGGAGACAGCGCAGAGACCAGCGGTCACCCCTCCTGCTGCTCTGTCCCCAGGGCGCGGGGACCCTGGAAGGAGGGAAAGGGGTGCAGGAGGAGAGCAGGGAGTGAGCTGGACAGCCAGGGAGCGTGGCCTGGGCACTGGGCACTGGGAGCAGGAGAGGGCGGAACGGCCGAGGACCTGGGAACAGCTGAGGTGGGTCTGGATGTCCTGAGGGGGCAGAGAGGTCCGGGCCCTGTGGTGGTCAGTGGGTCCCTTGGAAGAGCTCAGGGGCTTCTGGGCCTTCTTTGTGTCTCCCCGTGGTGGTGGGGAGGGAGCCCGGGCCCACACGCAGGCGAATGCCAGCCCTAAGGTGTGGTCCTGACCTTCTTCCCTCTTCAGAAGCTTCTCTCACCTGCTCTTTGCTTAAGAAAATGCTGAGTCTCTCTGCTGGTGACTCAGTGTTATTTTTGGTCACATCCACAAGCACGTAGGCTGTGGGGCCCAGGTGGAGCCCTGGGCCAGCGGGCTCCCGTGTAAAGCTCGCACGCCAATCCTTCAAATCAGTTTCCCGCTCACGGCGTCCTAATTTATATCCTGGCATGGACACCTCCCTGGATTCCAGAATCTTCTACTTAACTTTCCCTCCAACATGCACACGTGATCTGGCCACACTTTCTCCCCACAATTCCTCCCCTCCCGGTCTTCTTCCTCGGTCTTTAGTCCCAGTGGGGCTCAGGGGCCACTTCTTGCTCTGAGCTCAGTGTCGCTTTTGGTGATGTTTGGGAGACCACAGGTGGTGCCAGGGATGGAACCGACAATCTGCTGTACCATGTAGCCCCAAAGTTTTGTTTGTTTTGGAGCCACTGGCAGTGGTCAAGGGACTGTGCACTCTTTTATTTGGGGGGGGGTCTCAGGGGTTACTCAGTTTTTGAATTTTTGCTTTTAGGGTCACACCTGGCGATGCACAGGGGTTACTCCTGGCTTATGCACTCAGTAATTACTCCTAGCGGTGCTCAGGGGACCTTATGGGATGCTGGGAATTGAACCGGGGTCAGTCGTGTGCAAGGCCAACACTACCTGCTGTGCTCCAGACCCTCAAGGGTTACTCTTGTCTCTGCACTCAGGAATTACTCCTAGCTGTGCTCGGGGGACCATAGGAGATGTCGGGAATTAAAGCTGAGTTGACCACATGCAAGGCAAATGCCCTACCCCCTGCGCTATCACTCCAAGGGACCGTGCACTCTTGAGGAATTGAACCCTGAGTCTTCCAAAATCAAAACCTGTGCTTGTCTGACCCTTTGGGAGATCTCTCTGGTCTCATCTGAGGTTCCTTTTTTTTTCTTTTTGGGTCACACCTGGAGATGCTCAGGGTTACTCCTGGCTCTTCACTCAGGAATTACTCCTGGCGGTGCTGGGGGACCATATGGATTGCTGGGAATAGAACCCGGGTCGGCTGTGTGCAAGGCAAACGCCCTCCCCGCTGTATTTTCACTCCAGCCCCTGAGGTTCCTTTTTATGGTTGTTTTTTATTTTGGGCCACACCCGGTGATGCACAGGCGTTACTCCTGGTTCTGCATTCACGGTTCTCTCCTGGCAGTGCTCGGGACTTTATGGGAACCCAGGGATCAAACCTGGCTTGGTCACAGGCAAGGCAAACACCCTACCTGCTGTACTATTGCTCTGCCTACCCTACCCCTCACCTCAGATTCTTTTTTTTTTTTAATTTTTTATTGAATCACCATGTGGAAAGTTACAAAGTTCTCAGGTTTATGTCTCAGTTATACAATACTCAAACACCCATCCCTTCACCCGTGCCCATATTCCACCACAAAGACCCCAGTATACCTCCCACCCCCGCCCCCCGCCCCATCCCTGCCTGCTTAGTTGATAAATTTCACTTCATTTTCACTTTACCTTGATTACATTCCATATTTCAACACAACATTCAGTATTGTTGGAGTTTTCCCCCAAGAAAGACAGCCCTACTGCCAATGCAGCATTTGATAATTAGTTTTCCATTGCTGAGACTGGAAAGATATGAAGTCCCGTTGTTTCAAATACATAGAATTTTTCCCCCCTCCTTCCCGCGCCACCAAGTTCGTGCCTGCTTAACGAATAGTCCTCATATTATGGCTGACACCACGCCGCCCGACGAGAAACAAGAATATTTCCAGTCTTCGGCTGGCGTGGGGCTATGGCTTAGTTCAGTCTAGAGACATGGTTGCAAGTAGTTTCTGGAACCGGAAGTAGTCTAGTTAGGCTCCGGATTCTGGTTGATCAGCAGCATCTCGGCCACACAAAAGTTTGGCCACCCGGGTCGACACCTCAGATTCTTGACATCATTAAATGGGATTCTCACATGACCCACAATTCCATTTCTAGGTACAGACCCCCAAGGAATGACAAACATTTGCCCACATCAACAGTTGTTTTCCCGCCTCCTGCATTCTGAAGTCACCTGTAACCCCGTTTGGGCTACCAGCAAAAATCTTTTCCTTTGCATTATGGGTTTTTCTCTTCTCTCTACTATTTCCCAAATAAAACTAGTTACTTTACTTAAAAAAAGTGATCGTAAGCCCTGAGCACTGCCAGGTGTGGCCCCAAGACAAAACAACAAAACAGCTAAACTGTAATGTTCATAGTAGCGGGATTCATCTTGGCCCCAAGCAGACGCCCCAGATCGTATCACGTGTTGGTTGGAGCTGAAGAGAATGTCAGGCGCCCGAACCCAGGTCAGCCTCATGGTCCCGCACGGACAGACCTTGAGCAACAGGAGCCAGACACCGACGCTCAGGCAGACACAGGTGCTGAGTCTGGTCAAGCCCAGAACATGCAAATCTGGAGAGAAGACGAGGGTCAGGCCGCTCAGGAGCTGCCTAGCAATGGGTGTGGGGCTGCTTCTCAGAGGTGGGAAAATGTTCTAAAGTCAGGCTTGGATATCTGCATACGGTGACCTCTGAGAGGTGGTGTGGGGTGAAGGTGCTTTCCTAGCACAAGGCCAACCGGGATCAGTCACTGCATCGGCCCCTGAGTTGTGCCAGGAGTCACCCCTGAGAACAAAGCTAGGAGTGGCCAGTGCACATCCAGGGCACACGCTGGATGTGACCCCAAAGCCCCCAAACAAGCAAAACACCCCAAAAATCCCACCCACCTGAACACAATGGCTTTTTTTTTTTTTTTGCTTTTTGGGTCACACCTGGCGATGCTCAGGGGTTACTCCTGGCTCCGTACTCAGGAATTACTCCTGGCGGTGTTTAGAGGGACCATGTGGGATGCCGAGGATCGAACTCAGGTTGGCTGAGTGCAAGGCCAACACCCTCTCTGGGCTATCGCTCCTGGCCCCGGTTCTAGCTTTGGAGTGTGGAGGCTGAGTCTCAGGAGACTCTGGATGTGTGCACAGAGATTTCGAGAACTGTCTGTACTCTGGCGGAGTATTTGATGGTAGACTAGGGGGACCCTTCTGGGGACAGCCCGGCTATAGGGATAGGGAGCTTGTCCACAGTCTGGTGACCTTCTGCTCTCCAGGAAACTCCCACACAGGTGAAACTGGCGGGGCACCGCAGCCCCCCACAACTAAATTTCTTGGGCTTGCGCATCTCTGCTGGCCAGTGACTGCTCCCTTCATAAAAGATGCTGTCCAGCAGGGTGGTGGCGCTTTTCTCATCATTATTATTATTTTTTGCTTTTTGAGTCACACCTGGTGATGCTCAGGGGTTACTCCTGGCTCTGCACTCAGGAATTACTCTGGCGGTGCTCAGGGCACCCTATGGGATGCCAGGGATGGAACCCGGGTCAGCCGCGTGCAAGGCTAACACCCTCCCCACTGTCCCATGGCTCTGGCCCCTGGACACAATTTTTCAAAGGGCGTGGAGGGTGGATTGCATCTCACTGCCACCAACAGAAGGCAAGTTATTGGGGGATCAGAGAGAATGGGGGGACCAGTGCTCACCCAGGAAGCAGTCAAGGCTGTGTGTGTGGGGGTGGAGGCTCACAGGGGTCATATGTGTGACCCTCTGCCTTTGGTGTGTGACTTTGCAGCGGTTGATTTTCAGTCATTCATTCTGTCACCCATTGAAAGGAAACAGGTGTTTCCAAAAGTGAGATTTGACTAATTGTGGGCAAGAGTGGGCGGGGTGGTGGTGCAGGGAGCTTGAGGTGGGGGGAGTGTTTCAGACAGGGCCAGGGAGCGGGGGCCTCCAAGAAGGTCCTTCTGAGCAGGACCCCGAGGACGGCGGAGCAGCTGGTCAGGCCGGGAGGCTTTCCAGCTTGCCGCCCCAGGTGCTGAGCACCCAGGTGGGGACGCGCTCGGCCTCTGCTGTTGCAGACGAGAAAGGCCGTGTGACTTCCTGCAGGCTGGGAGAGCCCCAGCTGCGAGGGCAACGGTATCTCTTTCAGGAAGGGGTTTTAGGGAAGGAAAGTGACTAGAGGACCACAAGAGGGGGGGAGCAGAGCAGGGGTGTGGCTTTCCCATGACAGTCAGGTGCCAGATTGATGAGCTGGGGTGCGCCCGTGCTGGACTTGGCTTTCTCCTGGCAGTGGGCATGGGGGCCGATGGGGGCTGCTGTAAGTGTGTGCATGTGTTGGCGTGTGCACAGAGGGCGTGCAAGCAGTGCGTGTGTGTGGGTGCGTGTGCATGCAAGCGCACTGGTGTGTGCGTGCATATGTATGCCCGTGTGTGGTTTGGGGGTGCTCAGGCAGGCAGAAAGATCTGTCTGGAGCCAGCTCAGTGTTTACTGGGCGCCGGGTCCCCCAAATGCAGCCCTGAACCTCCTCTCACAGCCTCGCCTCCAGAACTTTCCATCAGGAGAGGTCGTTTCCTGGACACAGCTTCCCTCATCTGAAGAGTCCATTGTTTGACTCCTACAGGGGAGGCCAGAAGTTCCCTCTGCTCTCCAGAACGTCATTTTCCCGGGGGAGGAAGGGGCAGGCTGGGAAGGACCTTAATTGTTCAGAGGTGTAGTTCCTGGTCCAACATCTGCCACCCTGGGGGAGGTGGCAGAGCTGCCTGTGTCCCCTGGAGGGGGGAGGATGTGGGTCAGAGAGGGGCGCCCAACACTCCCTGGGTCCCCTGGCTGAGCTCACTTGCTGGGCTGGCGTGATTGCTATTCTTCAGGCCATTAGGGCATGCTCAGCTCCCGAGCCCTGGGCTGCTGTGCGGGGTGTGTGTGTGTGTTTATGTGTTGTGCATGTGTGTGTATTGTGTGTATGTGTGTTTATTGTGTGTATATATGTGTATGTGTGAATGTGTGTGTTTATTGTGTGTATGTGTGTATCTGTGCATATGTATGTGTGCATATGTGTGTATAGTGTTGTATGTGTATGCGTGTATGTGCATGTGTGCATATGTGTGTATGTGTGTATTGTGTGTTATGTGTGCATGTGTGTGTATTGTGTATGTGTGTTTGTGTGTATGTGTGTGTATGTCTGTGTATTGTTTGTGTATGTGTGTATTATTTGTGTATGTGTGTGTATTGTGTTTCATGTGTGTGTTATGTGTGTGTATTGTGTGCACGTGTATGTGCACGCTCAGACAAAAGAACTGGCCTCTCCCATGCTGGTAGGTTTTAGTGTCAGATGATGCTGACCACCGGGGATAGGGTCCCTGGAGCCCCTGAGGAGATGCCAGCTACTTGCTTTCATTTCCCAGAGCTGTGGTGACAGTGACAGTAGTCTTAGGGCGGGGGATGTGGGAGGCGGGTCAGTGTAAAGTAGGTGCCTTGCGTGTGTGAGGTCCTGGGGTTGATCCCCAGCACCCCCAAAACTGCAAACCCAAGCAGGGCACATTATAGTGCCCTGGTTGGAGGAGTCTGGCTGGGTCAGGGGGCAGCTTTCCTCTTCGGATGACTCCAGGGAACACATGAGACAAAAAATTATCTGGCGGAGGGGCTGGAGCGGCCTGTATGGGGTCCTGGGGGTTCTGGGGAGGACAAAGGGGAGGACTGGGGGAGGAGGGTGTCCCTGGGCAGGGAGGAATGGGGCGAGTCCCCGTGCCTGGCGGTGGCGCTGCCCGTGCTGGGAGGTGACAGGCTCGTGCGTTTGTCTCCAGGCTCAGCTGCTATGAAGGAACCCGGAGCAGTGACAGGCCATGTTGGGGGCTCCTTGAATGTGACCTGTCGGTATGATGCCAGGTATAAGGAACACAAGAAGTGGTGGTGCCGAGGGGAAGACTGGGGTCCATGCAGGATCCTTGTAGAAACCTCTGGAACAGAGCAGGAGGCGAGGAGTGACCGGGTCACCATCAGGGATGACCAGAGTCGGCGCAGGTTCACCGTGACCATGGAACGACTCAGGGACAATGACGCTGACATGTACTGGTGCGGGATTGAGAAAATAGGACGTGATCTGGGGGTCCAGGTCAGAGTGACCGTCAGCCCAGGTAGGTGACCGTGTCTGTGTCATGTCTGGCTGCTCCCGGGTCTCTCTCCTGTCCTCATCGGTCACTCTGAGGAGACTGTCCTGGGGCTGAGTCCGTGTGGGCACGGGGTGGTGGGGGAGGGGGCTTCTCTGCAATGCTTGGGGGCTCCCCCCACCCCAAGTGGGCCCCTGCCCTCTCTGGACTCAATGCTCTCTGCCCAGCTTCGGGCTGGCTGGGCCTGGAGTCGGGGGAGCTCAGGGGGACACAAGGAAATGGGGCCCAGGGCCTGCCAGTGCCGCCCGGACGTTGTCCCTTGCCTGGGACATCAGATAGACAGAGCTGCCTGTGACCCGGTCTGTCTGTGCAGCTCCCATCACAGTACCGACCACCACGACCACCACGACCACCACGACCACCGCAACCACCACGACCACCACGACCACCACGACCACCACGACCACCAATGCGCCCACCACACTGGTCACCTCACAGGAGACCCACGGCCCCCTAACGGTGACCCGTCACCCCTCTGCCGCTGCTGCGTAAGTCAGACCTGACGCTCTGATCCCCCACCCCGTGCCTTCACCACCTTTGGGGGGGGTTCCCGTGGGCAGCAGAGGCCTGGTGGTGACCGGCACATGGGTCTGCTGCAGTCAGGCAGGGGTCATGGCCCTGTCCCAGGGGCTCAGGTGTGAGGAGTCCGTCTGTTTCCAGGGGCTTCCCTGTCCCCATGCTCCTCCCCGTCATCTCTGCTGTGCTGCTGCTTCTGCTGGCGGCCGCCCTCCTTGCTTGGAGGAAGCTGAAGCGACAGAGGACAGGTGAGAACAGGGGTGGGGTGTGTGGGGTCTGATGGCAGCAGGGGCCGCAGCCATCAGACAAGCGACTCCCCAGGGCTGGGGGCACCGCCCTAAGGCCACCGCGGGAGGTAGCGGAGCCATAGGTGGCTGTTGAGACATGGCCCAGCTCTCCCCGCCCCCCTACTTTTGCTCTGGTTTGTGCCTGGTTCTCGGGCAGCCTTGGCAGGTGCCAGCACGTGCCCATGGCACCCTCCTGTCGGCTGCTGGTGGCCATGGAGGGACCAGGAGGACACGGAGCTCAGAACACACGCAAACACACACGAGTGAGTGCACATACACGCATAGATGTGCACACATGTGCACAGATATGTGCACATATGAACACATGCACATACAAGTACATGTATACAAAAGCACATGTATACAGACATGTATATACACAATGTGCACATACATACACAAGGACACACATGCACACATGCACATACATACACAAAGACACTTTCACACACGTGCACATACTTGGACACACATGCATACACACATGCATACACCTCACACACACTTGTGGGAGCAGGAGCTGTGGCTCCTCCCTGGGGCTCCTCTTCCCTGTGCTCTCACCCTTGGGCCAGGTGCAGCTGCTCTGTGGAGAGACTTTGGCTCCCAGCTGCACCCAGTGCCCAGCCCGGCCCTCGCGTCCTTCCTGTGTGGCCTCACGCCCAGACCCCGTGACCCACCTCACCCTCTGGGGTCTTGTGTCAGGGCCAGGCCTGCGCTGAGAGCCTGAGTTGGAGGGTCTCTGTCCACGCCCTGCCTTCTCCCCAGTCTGCCCCTGACCCAAGGTCCAGCCGAGGCCTCTCCTTGCTTGGGTCAGTGACTCGGAAGATGAAACTAGGGTCATCTGCTTCCTTTCCATCTGAGGCCTGGGGGAGGGGTGGTGTTCTGGGGGTTGGTGAGGGTCCAGGTCATGGCAAAAGGAACAGGAACCAGCAAGGATCCTGGACTCTGGCCAGACCACCTCCCTCCCTCCCTCCCTCCCTCCCTCCCTCCCTCCCTCCCTCCCTCCCTCCCTCCCTCCCTCCCTCCCTCCCTCCCTCCCTCCCTCCCTTCCTTCCTTCCTTCCTTCCTTCCTTCCTTCCTTCCTTCCTTCCTTCCTTCCTTCCTTCCTTCCTTCCCTGCTGACACTTCCAGGGCCATTTCTGGTGACACTCAGTCCAGGGCTGTTTGGGTCCATCAGTGCGGGGGTCCCCCAGGGCCCCCCTGGCCGTGTATGGGGGACACAGCAGTGCAGGGAGCTGACCCGGGACGTCTGCGTGGCCACTCCAGCCTCGAGCATCTCCGACCTGGGACGCGTTTCTAATGCTCCTTTTTTGTCTTTCAGCCCCCGAGGTTCCCCCAGAGCCGGTAAGAGTCCTGGGGTCACACGCAGCCCCCACCTGCCTCTTTCCCAGCTCCCGCTCCTGGTCCCAGAGCCCCGAGATGGGTTATGGGGTGGGGGGTCTGGGAAGGGCGGGAAGGAGCAGGACTGGGTGGGCAGGTAAGGGATGTGGAAGTGGGTTCCCAGGGAGCGTCGGGTGGGGGGGCTGAGGGTCCGTGTCTCCCCTTGCCCTGTCCAGACCCTTGACAATGAGCTCTACTACGCCAGCGTCCAGTTCCACGGCGCTTCATCGAAGAAGGCGTCCACGCAGCACGCCAGCTCGGGCCAGCTGAGCCCAGCCAACGGTGCTCACATCCAGCTGGTGAGTGCTGGCTGCTGTGTGGGCCCGGGCCCCGTGATGCCCCCTGGAGGCTGAGCATTGTTCGCGCACTGAGCGCGCCAGTGCCCATAGGTGCTGGGCCCAGCGGCTGCCGAGGACCTGGGGTCCGAATCAGCCTATGGAAGCATCTCCAAGCAGGACTGAGCTCAGGGAGTGGGGACCCCACGGCTCATGACCTTGGGACCCGGGGGAGTAGGGGTGTCAGGGTGCCTGGCTCAGCGAGGAGGGGAGCAGCAGCCCCTCAGCACTGCCCGTCCCTGCAGGATGCCCAGGAGGAGGTCAGCTACGCGCAACTCTCTCTGCGCCCCCGTGACCCGGAGCCCACCTACGTCAACGCGGACCCCCGCGAGGGCCCCAGAGGTGGCAGGAGCCCCGAGGCGGCCACCGAGTACAGCAGCATCAGGAAGCCCACGGTGGGGCTCTGAGACCCCCTCTCCAGCCTGCGCCCCCAGTGTGACCCCGTCGTGGGGCCGGAAGTTAGACGCGCGCAGGAGGGGTTTGTTCTCCCCATCGCCGCCTCCCGCCCACCACTTGGGAGGCCGTTCTGGTTCCCAGGCGGTGATTGGGTGAATGAGATTGACAGCGGCTCACGGTCCTTCTTCCCGGGAGCGTCGCTGAGTAATGGCGCCCCCCCAGACCTCAGTGCTGGGCCCAACTCAGCATCACTCAGGCATGTGCCCGACCACTTTGTCCCCAGAAGGAGTGCGCTGGGGCTGAGCTGTGGGAGTGAGCTCTGGGATTTAGGGATTGTCCTGGACATCTAAGGCCCCGACAGAGCCACAGGTCCATCAGGAAGGGACAGGAGGGTCCATAGAAGCGAGACCAAGTGAAGTCACAAGAGAGGGAAGGCGGGATGGAACCAGGATCAAGAAACACACGTGAAGCGGAAGGAATGGGCCAAATATAAGAGTAAACCTTGAGCAGAGTCAGGTGTGGCCCCAAAACGAAACATAAAGGGGCCAAAGTGATACCCCAGGGGGTAGAGCGTTCGCCTTGCACAAGGCTGATAGAGGTTTGATCCCTGGCATCCCACATGGTCCCCCTGAGCATCCCCAGGAGTGATTCCTGAGTACAGAGCCAGGAGTAACCCCTGAGCATCAATGGGTGTGACCCAAAAAGTCAAAATTAAAAAACAAACAACACATAGGATCTGAATGTATGTTCTTTATAAAAACAAAACAAAAAGATGAATGAAAGGGGCCAGTGATTAAGGTGACTCCCTAGCAGTTTGTGGTGGTTGAATCAATTACCCAAGCCCTGAGAACTCCAGGGTGAGGGGATCACGGTTCAACTTTGGACATCAGGGTCCCGAGTGCCACTCTGAGTGACAGCATGTGAAGATGCAGGAACAGCCCCGTCCACACCTTGGCGAAAGCCCTGGCTGGGCCAAGCTCCCCGGCTCCAGGTGTCGCAGAATAAATAGAGCGATAATTTTCTTGCACCTGGCTGACCCAGGTTCAATCCCCAGCCTCCTGTCTGGTCCCCTGAGCACCACCAGGAGTAATTCCTGAGTGCAGAGCCAGGAGTAACCCCTGAGAATCACCAAGTGTGAGCCCCAAACCCAAATCCAACTAAGCCCAAAGCAACAGAATGTAGTAGAATGAATACGCACGGCTCCATCAAGCCTTTTAATTTCAGTGATTTTTCCCCAGCACCTGGTGAATGTGCCATGTGGCGAGTGCTGGGTTCTCAGTCACTCATATTCTCGGGGGGCTCCCGAGCAGTTTCGGGGGCCTAAGACGCTCCTGGCTATCCTTGACCAGACAGTGGGATGCTCGTGCTGAGGATGTGACGCTGCTGGGCTCGCTGCTTCTCGGGGCTTCGAGAGCACCCCAGTGGCACTTGGGGCCTGGTGGCCAGGGTTGAACTGGGTCCCCTCCCTGCGCTAGTTCTCGGGCCTTAGGTAACAGATTCAACCACCACAAACTGCTGGGCGGTCACCTTGATCACTGGGCCTCTTTATTCATCTTGTGCTATTTTCTGCTTTTTTGGGGGGTCGCATCTGATCGCCAGGGGTTTCTCTTGGCTCTGCACTAGGGAGTCACTCCTGGCAGTGCTTGGGGACCCTATGGGATGCTGGGGATCGAACCCGGTCGGCCGCGTGCAAGGCAAACGCCCTCCCCATTCTACTATGGCTGCAGCCCCATCATCTTTTTGTTTTGTTTTGGGGCCACACCTGACTCTGCTCAAGGCTTACTCTTGGCTCTGTGCTCGGGGATCACTCCTGGTGGTCTCTGTGCTCTGGGATCACTCCTGTGGGATTGTTGTTGGATCTATTGCCTGCCAGGCAAGGTACTATCTCTTTGGCCCCGTGCCTGCTTTTGTGCTGCCTTAAGATTTCCGGGGCAGGGCACTCCTGGGGCAGATCTTTAAATACGGAGCAAGAAGGCAGCGAGCGGAAGGCAGCCACAGAGGCCTCGTGACGCCTCCCCTGCAGTCAGGGCTTCCTCGCCGCAGTGACTGATGGAGAGCAAACAGGCGTATGGAACTCGCTTGTGTCAGAGCCAGAGGAACTCAAGCCCCCTGGGAGCCCATCAAGGTGCTCTGAATACCCCAGCTGGGAAGCTCAGAACATGACCCAAACGCATGGGCAAGGCTAGACCGCCCCCCCTCTTTGGTGTCCTCAGCTGAGTCTGGACTCGCCTGCCTCACCTGGAGAGCGGGTGGGGGGTGAGGATGGAAGGTTTGGGCAGCCTGGCTGAGCGGAGAAAAGGCAAAAGGTCGAACAGGATGAATACATGCTGATTTGGTTTGGGTTTTGAGTTTTTGGGCCACAACTGAGACACTCAGGGGTTACTCCTGGCTTAACATTCAGAAATCACTCCACGTGGTACTCAGAGCACCCTATTGGATGCTGGGGATCGAACTCCAGTTGGTCACATGCAAGGCAAGTGCCCGCCCTGCTCTCTTGGTCTTCCTTAATCATCTTCCTTGAATTTTAAAAATGGTATCTGTTAGGTCCGCTGTTGATGGGAAAATTTCTCTCCAACTTTCCAGCCACATGGATCAGTGGCCACCTGAGTAGGGCCAGCCGCTGACCCCTGTGGGATTGTTCAGGCCGGGCTCTGGCTGAACAGCCTGGACTCAAAGAGAGAAATTGCCCTGCATGTCAGAAGTCTGAGGTTGATTTCTGCTAACACAAATAACCGAAGAAATAGAGAAGTGTGTGTGTGTGTGTGTATGTGTGTGTGTGTGTGTGTGTGTGTGTGTGTGTTGGTGATACTCAGGGGCAGAGAAGCAGAAAGTAAGGGGAAATGAATTTAAACTAACAGGCTGGTCCAACACCCCTAAAAGCCACAGGGACATTTCAAAACCACTAGTTTGAAATATTTTGGGGACTGGAGCGACAGTCCAGAGGTTAAGGAATTTGCCTTGCCTGTGGCTGACCCCAGCTGGATCCCCAACACTGGATACGGTCCCCTGAGCCTGGCTGGGAGTTCTCCCGACAGCATGAGTAGCTTCTGACCACTGCCTGGTGTGACTCACCCCCACCCCCCAACGTTATCTGCATGTTGGGTAAAGTTGGACTTAGCAGAAATGCAGATAAGAAGGGACGGAGTGGGGGAGGGGCTAGAGAAATGGTGCAGCGGGTAAGGCTCTTGCCTGGGTGCAGCCAACCTGGTTTTGACCCTGCACCCCATAAGGTCCCTGCGCCCTGCCAGGAGTGATCCCTGAGTGCAGAGCCAGGAGTAAGCCCTGAGCACAGCTGGGTGTGCCCCCTCCCCCCCAACAGAACAAAACCAAATGAAAATGCGGAGGGAGTCCTCTTTGACCAAGTTCAGGAAATAGGAATCATTTCCTGGAGCTGTTTGTTCCCACCCTTCTATTCCTTCTCTGCACCGAGGTCCTTGCCACCTTTGGGGACAGGGAGAGGCCGGGAGGTTCCGGGGTGAGCCCCGAAAGGGTGAGGATTTGCAGATCTGAGCTTTGCTCTGGGGTCCCAGCCTGGCCCCGAAAAAACTCGGGTGGAGGCTGGTCTGCTGCTCCCCGTGGGGCCAGCCCGTTGCCAGGAGCTCAGTCGCCAGGCCCACTGGTGACGCTCGGGGACCGCCCCTCTCCTTTGAGAATGAAATGGGGGGGGGAAGCAAGGAGGCCGCTGGGATCAGGGTCGGGCCACTTCGCGCTTCCTGTCTTACAATTCCCCAGCCTGCTGCCCACTTGGGGCTCTTCGGTCCAGCCCAGCTGGGTTTCCTGCCCTCCCTGCAAACACAGGAAGTGGAGCGCCTTCCCGGAACAGCACGAGGAACAAACGTTAGCGTGTGCCGCTTGCAAGTCTCAGATTTGTTCTCCCCCAAGGCTCCAGGGACTCTGAGCTGGAGAGGCGTCTGCTGGGAAGCAGGGTTGGAGACTCTGAACCGTGTCGCTCCCTGCCGAGATTCCAGGGACATTCTCAGAGTTGTTTTTTTATTTTGCTTTTTGGGTCACACCTGGCAATGCACAGGGGTTACTCCTGGCTCTGCACTCAGGAATTATTCCTGGTGGTGCTCAGGGTACCATATGGGATGCTGGGAATCGAACCCGGGTCAGCCACGTGCAAGGCAAATGCCCTTCCCGCTGTGCTCTCGCTCCAGCTCCCTCATTCAGGGTTATTTAGGCTCATTTGGGTCAGCCCTGGGTTACCAGTATGGGCTCAAGTGCTGTTACTAAGCAGGCTGAGAATGTCTCACTTTCTTGATTTATATAATGGAAAATTTGTTCGCTGTTTTTTGGCCACACCCAGCAATGCTCGGGGATGGCTCCTGGCTCTGTGCTCAGGGATCTCTCTGGTTGGTGTTTAAGGGACCTTATTGTGTGCCGGGGATTCAATCTGTTTCAGCCGCATTCAAGGCAAGTGCCTCCCTGCTGTTCCGTCTCTGGCCCTACATTTGTTAATCTTTCTCTAGTTTCTCCAGCTGTGAGGTTAGGTCATCTGTATGGACTTTTTGGGGGTTTGTTTTTGTTTTGGGGCCACATCCAGTGGTGCTCAGGGCTTGCTCCTGGCTTTGTGCTCAGGGGTCAGTCCTGGTGGCCCGGGTGTTGCTTGCCAGGCAAATGCCTCAGCTGCTGTAGCCCTCTGGCCACCAACAGTGAATGTTGGTGGAGCATTTCACGGCTCCCTGTCCTGTGCTCTCAGCCCCAACCAGGATGTTTGCACTGAGTCAGGTGGCTTGTGAGAGCTCTGTGTGTGTGTGTGAGTGAGTGAGTGGGGAAGAGAGAGAGTGAGAGGGAGAAAGAGAGAGGGATAGAGAAAGAGAGAGAGGGAGAAAGAGGAAGAGAGGGAGAGAGAGAGGGAGAAAGAGGAAGAGAGGGAGAGAGAGGGAGAGAGAGAAAGAGAGAGGGAGAGTGGGAGGGAGAGGGAGAGAGAAAGTGAGAGAGGGAGAGACGAGAGAGAGGAAGAGAGGGAGAGAGAGAGGGAGAAAGAGGAAGAGAGGGAGAGAGAGGGAGAGAGAGAAAGAGAGAGGGAGAGTGGGAGAGACAGGGAGAGAGAAAGTGATAGAGGGAGAGAGAGACAGAGAGAGACAAGGAGAGGAGAGAGAGAGCGAGAGAGAGAGCTCTTATGTTGTTATGTGCTGCCCCTCTGCTCTTCCCCCTGGCTGCAGCTATTTAGGGGTAAGAGACGTCCCTTATTGCTCTGAAGCCCTAAATGGGTGTCCTGGCCACAAGCCTCATTGACTGTGTCCTAAATATCTGCAAAGGACCCGCTCTTCCCCACAAACACACACACCCTCAGGCTTCACAGGCTCCCCCGAGTTCACACACACACACACACATGCACACAAACGTGCTTTTTCTATGCCAGAGGAAAAAGACTGCTCCTATACGATAGATGAGTCGAATATGTCCTTTAACATCCCTACTCAAAGAGAGTCTTGCCCGCGCACCCGGATGTCTTCCCTGGGGCCTCCTCGGAGGGGCTGGCCTCCAGCTTCCCTCCATAGTCCAAGCAGAGCTCCCGGCCGCCGAAGACCTCTGGAGCCTAGCCACAGCCATGCTCAAGGTCTCTCTCCACATGTTCCGACGAGCCTCACGCATGAAGGAACTGGCAGAGGAACCCAGGTTTGTGGGCCCTGGAGCTGAGACCTCCAAGGCTGCTCGGATCGGGACTGGGCCTCCTCTGCCCAGATTTCCCATCTCCCAGTAGCTAGGCGGTCACACCCAGGGACTGCCCCCTGCCTGAGTAAGCCTGTCAATGGCCAGCACCCAGAGACTTAAAAGCCAGCTCCCGCAAGCACGTGGCCACAAAGCGGCCACGTGATATCTTATAGCCTTCTTCTCCCTCTGGGAGAACCTGGCAAACTACTGGGAGTTTCCTGCCCTCATGGGAGAGCCTGGCAAGGTCCCCATGGTGTATTAATATGCCAGAACCAGTAACAAGCTGGGTCTCATTTCTCTGAGCCTGAAAGAGCCTCCAGTACGGCATCATTGGAAGGACGAGTAGAGAGGCTTCTAAAATCTCAGGGCTTGGACAAATGGGGATGTTGCTGAGACCGCTCAAGAAATTCGACGATCAATGGGATGATGATGGTGATGATGATGATGATGATGATGATGATGACTCAAAGCCACAGCTCAGTCACTATCTTTACACCCCTGCATTTTTTGGTATTGGGGTCACACCCAGTGATGCTCAGGTATACTCCTGGCTTGGTGTCAGGAATCACTCCCAGCAGGCTCAGGAGACCATATGGGGTGCCGGGGGTCGAACCCAGATTAGCCAGGTGCAAGGCAAATGCCCTCCCCATGCTGTGTTATTACTCTGATCCAGCTTTTTTACAGATGAGAAAAGTAAGTCTCATGGCCATCTTTTTGGTTTTGTTTTTTGGCCACACCTGATGGTGCTAAGAGCTGACTCTTGGCTCTGTGCTCAGGGATCACTCCTGAAAGTGCTCAGGAAACCCTGAGAGGTTCCAGGAATAGAATTCGGGTTGGCCTTGTGCAAGGCAAGCACCCTTCCCACCGTGTTACCATCGGCTTTCATAGAATGATATTGTTTGAGGGCAAGTGGAAGTTTGGTCCCTCTCCAGGGGTTTCATTTCAGCCACCGAATGGCAGAGTCTCTTCTCTGGCACTGCCCTGCAGAGCAGTTGTTGGATCCTGCAGCAGCCCCCAACTCAGGCAATGCCCATGGGGAGGGAGAGGGGAGGGCAGGAGGGAGGGGGCTGTGGGCATTTCTGGGAAACTTTCAAGATCCTACCTGTCGAACCTGGTGATAAGTGCCCTGAGTCCTTACTTAGAGATGACTCTTAAGGGTTCCGAAGGGGCAAGGGTTTTTATTTCATTTTATTTGAGTATTTGATTTTAATGAACAGTTTATTAAAAACAAATTATTAGCCCCGGATGCTGAAGGAGTATCCTGTTTCCTTGGTCCATGCATCGTAATGAAGCAACTGGAAAGAGTGTTTGGTCTCATTTATAGAGCAAGCGCTAAACCCACACAGATGTGTGGCTACCCCGCCCCTTCACAGCAGGACGCCAAGGAGGACCCCACTGTCAGCGGGTGTGAGGTCGTACGAGGAGGAGGGGGGGATCATCTGCACAACAGGGAAAGGGCCAGTTCCACACGCGTCATTCTGCTGGCCACCCCAGAAGGTTCAGTCCAGAGGCTGCTCTCCTGATGCTCCCAGGGGCCTGAGCCATAGCACAGTGGAGAGGGCGCTTGCCTTGTGGGCAGCTGACCCAGTTCAAATGCCAGCACCCCGTATGTTCCCTCAAGCACCACTGGGAGTGATGCCTGAGTGCAGAGCCAGGAGTGACCCTGAGCATCGCTGGGTGTGACCCACCACCTGGCTGAAGACACTGAGCAGGTGCTGGTTGCCCAAGCATCCAGGAAATTGTCAGATGAGGCTGACTCCTAGTTTTGTGCTTAATAAATCTCCAGGTGACAAAAGTTCTGAATGCACCCACTCTGTCTTTCACATGTGGGGAACTGAGGACCGGAAAGACCAAACTGAGTCAATAACTGAAAACACTGGTCTCCAAAGCATAAAGCTTTTATAGTGAACATTTATAGCATTCTAGAATGATCTAAACACACAGAGAGAGATGTCCCTAGTGACCACGGTAACTTTTTCATGGGTTTGCACACACGTTGCATTGCTTATGCTTATATTCTGCTGCAGCTGGGATTAGAATCTCAGGAATGCTGGTCTGTGCTAGCTTGCTTCCAACCCTGCCGCTCTTTACAATTTTGCTGTTGTAGGGAATCACTCCTGGTGGGATTCTGGGGACCACTGTGGGTGGGTACTGGGGATCGAACCTGGGTTGACTGCGTGAAAGGTAGATGCCTTCCCCACGTTACTCTCACTCCACCTTCATTACAACTTCCAGTACATGCCTGTGAAATGTGCTTTCCCTCCGGGTGCTCCTGGAGGGAGAAAAGCGATAGTGTCCAAACCCACAGACCAACTTCCCCCTTCATTTGCGTCTGCATCAGCCTCTGTGGCGAGGCTCCTGTGTGTAAAATGTCCCCACGCCTATTTATTTTGTAGGGAGTGTGTAAAATATTGTTCGGTGAATTTTGAACAGGTGCCAGCAATGCATATGCTGGTGGCCACACGTGTATAGAGAGAAGAGTTAAACCCTGAGCCTGATCTCCTGCCTTTGACCCCTTTGCTCTCTGGCCAAGCCTCGTTGCTCTCTCAGCTTTGCATACTAACATGTGCATGTACAAACGGTGGCACAGAGGAGGCAGGAGGAGCAGCTGGACTTCAAAGCTGGCCTTCTCAAGAGGGCACTGACGCAAATAACCTTCCAGGGTGGGGCCAGATACCAGCCACAGCCTTTCAAGGGATTCACAGATAACACAATGGAAAACAGAAGATCAAAACAAGGAGGTCCGAGAAAAAACAGAGCTATAATTACTTCTTTTTTTGGAAGGGGTGGGGGGCATACCTAGTGGTACCTAGGGGTTTTGGGATTACCCTTGGTGGACCATGTGCTGTTGATGTTCAACTGAGTAAGGCAAAAGTCCTAATTCCTGTACTATCTCTCCAGCCCTTTAACATAACATCTAGCAGCAAATATAAGGCTCTGGTTCAGAGTGACAGAAGAAAAAGTGTTGCCTAGAGGGAAGCTATTACTTTTCTCAACCAGCCCCTCAAGCGGAGATGGCATTCACGAGAACCCAGTTGCACGGGGAACTTGAATGAAGGATGGAACGGACCAGTTAAGGCTTTGAAACAAGACACTCGCAGGAGGCTGCAAGCCAGTGGCTGGAAGCGGCTTTCTGGCGCCGGTAGTATCTGGCTTGAAAACAAATCGTTTCTGCTGCAAGTCATCACACTGTCAAATTTCAGCGCCCCAGGACGGGAATTCTGACCGCAACTGCCCCATCTCACAGGGCTGGTCTAGTGAGGCGAGCGTGGAGGGATAAACACAGCCCCGGTGGAGGCTTTCAGAGGAAGAGGATGCTGGAAGCACACAGGAGTCCAAAGGGCTGTGAGGACCGAGCTGGCGACTGAGATCCGATACTGCCGGGCGGGCGTGGGGTGGGGTGGGGTGCGGTGAATGAATGAAGAAGCGCCTGACCATCCGCCAGTGCCGGGAGGGCCCCTCCCCCAGCGCTCACGCGTCTGTTTTGAGCCCTACACGAGATCAAACGGAAAAAGCTTCCTCTGGGCTTGCAGAACCGGGCTGGTTTCTCTTTAAGTCCCAAAGCCAAGTCAGGGGAAGGAGCGAGAACTCTGTGCGCTGGCGCCCTCTCCCTTCCCCTCCACCGGGAATGGGGGGTGGTGGCTGGGCGGAGGGTCTTACCTTGTGTAGGACGTGGTCGGGGCCGGCTCCCCCCTGGTAGGAGTCCAGTCTCTGCAGGTCCATCCTGGCTGGAGCTCGCCGCTTCCTGCTCTCCCTGCGGGATGCTGTGTCAGTTCTCCCAGCTCAGGGCCAAGTGCAGCGGCCCGGGCCGCATCCTGGTTCAGCACCGGACAGCTCCTGGGGAGTTTTCAGCACCGGGGACAGCAACACAACCCCCTTGGGAGCCTGGAAATAGCGCTTCTGAGACCTGGTTCGTCCAGAGTCCTGTGATCCAAGATCCTGCAAACCAAATGTCAGTCAAGCCAGGGGTCCGAGCGCAGCTCACCCAGCTCCCACCCAGCTCCGGAGCGTTCTCAGGGCCCCGCGGTCCCTGAGCCTCCTGGGTCCTGGTTCTCAGCAAAGACAGGGCATCTCCGTCACGACACAGTCCCGCTGCCCCGCTGAGCGCCCAGTGCAGAGGCTGAATCCCGTCGCGCCGGTGCGGCTTCTGTTTTGCTCTCTGGACAGTTTCCTTTGGCCGGGATGAGGTCGATAGCTGATTAGCTGATGAACCCCAGGGATTCCTCAAATCTCTGCACTGTTTTAGAGGAACTCTCATGCCTGCATTTTCCCATGAGAGGATTCAGAGTTTTAACTGCTCTCTCTAGAGCCCCTCCATCCACATGGCACCACCCCCACCCCCAAAGTTTACAGCACTCTGCTTAGGGGAGCCAGAATTGGTGGTTTGGTTAAGAGCACAAGCTGCAGAGCTCAAATCTTGGCTCTGGGAAGAGGTGTGCCACATGGGGCCAGCCAGCCTTGCTGAACTTCTCCTGAGTGGACACTATCACTGTCTTTACCTCATGGTGTGACTCCGTGTGTAGCATGCGTCAACCCAGAAGGTGCCAGATGTAACCAAGAGTACAAGGAATGTTAGCTGCTACGCTCTCTGGGGAAAGAGCCTGGCACTGAGGACGCTTTCCTCAAACCTAGGCGTTGATGTGAGGTTTTGCGTACCTGGAGCAGGGGACCCCAGGAGCAGGGGCTGGCCTCCGTGGGAAGTGGGGCCGAGACTGGCCATGCTGATGTTGACACGGAGGTACAGCGGGTTCTGATGGTGACAGTGTCCATCAATGTTGTCCACACCCACATGGAGGCAAAGGGCTGGGCCGGGCGGAAGCAGTGCACTTCACTCTGGCTTGCCGCTTCCTTTGGTCTGGCGGACCTGGGCCAGTTACTCACGTGGGCCAGTGAACAGAGCCAGGATGTTGCCTCACCAGGATTTGGTGAAGGATGAGGCAGTGACACACTCTTTCTTCTCTTAAACCAAATAAATCAAATTCCACTTGTTGGGGGTTATTATTGCTGTGATCAGTATTTTTAAAATTTATTTTTTAATTGAGTTACTGTGAGAACAGTTACAGGGCTTTTAGGACCGAGTCTCAGTCATACTATGCTCAAACACTCATTCCTTCACCAGTGCACATGTTCCACCACCAAGAACCCCAGCATACGCCCCTTCCACTCCCCCTCTGCCTGTGTGGCAGATGATTTTTATTTTACTCTTTCCTTACTTTGATTACATTCAATTTTCGACAGGAAACTCACTATTATTATTTGGAGTTCCCCCCCAACATTCAGACCTGTGGAAATGGCATCATTTGATTGTAAGTTTTTTATTTTTAGTAACAAAGAGCATATGATGTTGCAAGATCACGAAAGCGGCCGCCCAGATTTGGAATTCTGGTATTAAGTCCAGAAGTATTTCTGCCAGCAGCCGCTGCATTCCGAGATTGGTTTGTGTGGCACTGGGATAATGGCTGTTCAGAAGCAGAGGAGCTGTTTATGGGCGACTGCTCGGGGTCTCATTTGGGCAGGAGGCAGGGCCCCGTTCTGCCTCCCCCATAGCGAAATTCCCCATGCATCCCGTCCCATCACTGCAAACGCCTATCTCTCTGTCCAATTGGTTCTGAATGGTGGCGGTCGCTATGCTGTCCGGGGGGGAAAGGCCAAGGGAGAGTAGTCCTTCCACTCCCGGAGCTTCATGGGGCCGTAGCTTAATTCAGAGTCCAAGAGGATATGTGCTAGCAGCCGCTGCATTCTGATATTGATTTATGAGCCTCTGGGATAATGGATGCTCAGGGGTGGCGGATCCATTCCTGAGCCTATATTTTGTATATTAGGAAAGGTTGCACAGCCACATAAGCGGCCACATGGTTTGGAGATGTCCCAGTCCCGCATACCGGAGCCATGTTAGTAGAAGCTCAGTGTTGCCAGGACTCCATCTGGAGAAGGTGGTGCTGTATGATCAGTATTTTATAGAGACTCAGTGCAGAGTGAGTAAATAAAAAATACAGAAACTGTGTAGGAGATTATCACTAGGTAGACAGGTATTTTGGGGGCTGCCAAGCAACCCTCAGGTTTTCCAGGGGCCCCTTCTACAGATTCTCAGCCAGCAAGGCCCCTGGGTTAACATGAGGGTTCAGGGATGGATCCAGTTCAGGTCCTGTGGGGCTGGGCATTTTCTGGGTCACCCTAGCGGTCTTTGCGGCCTCAGGGCTGCTCAGTACTTACACCTAGCTCTGTGCTCAGGGATCAGTTCTGGGGGTGCTCAGGGATCACTTCTGGGGCTGCTCGGGGGACCCTGTGCAGTACCAGGGATCAGACTGAGGTTGCCTGTGTGTGAGGCAAGTTCCTTCCCATTGTCCGATCTCTCCAGTCTCTCTTTGACCACTGACATCGTGGTGTCCACACACAGCTGGGCATACACATGCCTGGCGCTGGTGCCCACACATATGCCTGGCAGTGGTGCCTGCACATGTTTAGTTGTGATTCCGGGGTTCGCCCTGAGTTTGCGGGTCTTGCACACCGAGCTTCATTGCTCCCAACGCTTGCACACCTTTACCTGTGCTCAGGCATGTGCTTGCCGTGACATGCAGCTGTGGTTGCTGCCCGCCAGGGATGTGGCAGTGCCTGTCATTTGATCATCAGGGCTCACCCTTCCTGACTGTGGCACTCACCCCTTTAGCTGGGGTGCTCACTGGGGTGGCCCCTTCTTTGTGGTAATCAAATACACCTGACCCTGGTGCAGCCAGCAATCATTTGTGTCACTGTGGACAGCAGACCACAGAGCTGCTCTGATGGATTCTGGCGCATGTGGGATGCCAGGGATTTGGGCTCATAACCAGATGCTCAGCAGGTAGGTGCTCTCTGTCCCGTGCTCCTCCTAGTTGATTCTTTCTGACATGGGGTCTGTCTCTGATGTTATTGGGGCTCAGCAGGTCTTCCTTGACGTTTCCTTCCTTCCTTCCTTCTTTCCTATCTTTCTTTCTTCCTTCCTTCCTTTCTTTCTTCCTTTCTTTCTTTCTTTCTTTCTTTCTTTCTTTCTTTCTTTCTTTCTTTCTTTCTTTCTTTCTTTCTTTCTTTCTTTCTTTCTTTCTTTCTTTCTTTCTTTCTTTCATCACACCCAGCGATACTCAAGAGTTACTCCTGGTTCTGCACTCACAAATTAATTCTGGCTGTGCATGGAGGACCATATGGGATGCTGGAGATTGAACCTGAGTCGGCGGCATGCAAGCAAATGCCCTACTGGCTGTACTATCACTCAGCCCCTCCCCCACTGTTGACTTTCTCAATGTTATTTTGCATTAAGTTGCAGTTTCCAAACAAATATCCCTGCCCTCAGGTGGGGGCTTCTCGTTTGTCTGGTTGGTGACTGTTTCTCTAAAATGCTGCAGGGACCTTTCCTTTCTCGCTCCCCTGTGTCAGCTGGGAGGGGGCAGCTGGCTGGGCTCAGGCTCTGGTGGGCCGTGTCTCCCTAGAAGGGCAGAGGACCTCGACAGGGCAGGTGCAGCTTTGGCGCAGGCGTGAGACTCCCTCCTGGCGTTTATTTGGGCGGCGCTCAGGTGTGCCGGCGCGTAGCCCCCAGCTCCGTGCTCGGGAACCGTGGGGTGCTGGGGGTAGAGCCCCGGCCTCGCGCATGGGGAGTTGAGCCAGCTGGGCTAGCGCTCGCCTTTCCCAGGCTGCGCCTGGTTCTATGCGCGAAAGCTGCATTTTGACTCTGTAGATTAGCTCTTGGTCCTCTGCCAAAAGCGTGTGTGTGTCCGTTCCTCCGCGAGGCACTCATGGCCAGTGTCTCCAGAGCCCTGACAAACCCGCAGACGCCTCTTCAAGGAATTCCACTTTTAATTCTTCCGGGCACTTACCCAGAAGGGAAATTGTTGACTCATGGGGCGCCTCTATTTTTACCTTATTTTGAGGAACCTCCAGGCTCAGTGACTTCTTGTAACCAGGACGGGTGTCGGAGCGTCTCCGTCTCTGAGCACCTGAGTGTTTGCTCCGTAAAATACCTGGGCTTCATTTAAGGCCAGTCCTGCCGTTCATACTGGGGTTTTCTCTTTAACGTTTCAGGTGCGAAGAATGGATCCGAGGGATTCTGGGCTGCTTGCGGTTTGTTTGTCTTGCCGTGTTTTTAAAGGATGGGACACTGGAACATGAGGGGGTGACAAGAGAGCAAATCTGTGTCAGTGCAAATAGTGAACAGGTTATTTATTTATTTACTGGCTTTTTTTGGTCACACCCAGCAAGGTTCAGGGCTTCCTTCTTTCTCTGCACTCAGGACTCACTCCTGGCAGTGCTCAGGAGATGCCCTCTCCACTGTCCCATCACTTTTCTTGAACAGGTTAAACTTTTGGGCGGAGAGATCAGGGAGTTTGCTGGTCTTTTGAGGAAACCCTAAATCTGGACCATTCTGGGCTTTATCCCGGAGGGACTAGCTTCCCCCTGACTGCCGTTGATGTCCAGGAATGAGGCAGGTAATATCACAAACCAGCATGTACTGGGCATGACTGAGCTGAGGGCTTGACACATCCTAGAGTCTATTCTGAGCAACAATTCTGAGGGAGGTGATGACTGCGGCTTTTTGCAGAAGTGAAAACAGGTGTCAAAGGTGACCACACCAAACACAGGTGACCACACCAAACAGTCCACACCCCCTGCTGTTCCCAGGAAATGGGGGGTGGAGGTGCACCTCACTTTCGTGAAACCTGCAGAGTTGGGGCTGCAGTAGGGCCCCAGAACGGAGCCTGCCCTCTGGATAAGGGCTGATGGAATCAAGAGGCTCAGAGGCGATAAAGTGACTTTTCAGAGGGCCTCAGTCACCCCAGGAAGGTCATAGACCAGCAACCCTGCCCCGTGACTTCCTGCCGCCTTTCCTCTAAGAACATCACGAGATATTATCGGAGTGAGTGGCACAGATGATGCCCAAACAGGGTGCAGTCAGCCCAGCAAGGGGGATCCCAGCCGGCGGGGGGCCTTACACCTAGACCCCATCTAGGGCTGTCCAGAGTCTCCTGAGACCCTTCTTTTTTAAATTTATTTTTTAATTGAGTCACCGTGAGAACAGTTACAGGGATTTTATATGACCAAGTCTCA
The DNA here is from genome assembly GCF_027595985.1 of Sorex araneus. Lineage (NCBI taxonomy): Eukaryota > Metazoa > Chordata > Mammalia > Eulipotyphla > Soricidae > Sorex > Sorex araneus. The sequence continues at coordinate 235,946,848 of NC_073304.1, read as the reverse complement.
GTCATACTTTGCTCAAACACCCATCCCTTCACCAGTGCACATGTTCCACCACCAAGAACCCCAGCATACCCACCTCCCACTCCCCCTCTGCCTGTGTGGCAGGTGATTTTCACTTTACTATTTCCGTACTTTGATTACATTCAATTTTTGACAGAAAACTCACTATCATTATCTGGAGTTTTTCCTCCAACAGTCAGGAGGAATGGCATCATTAGATTTTATGTTTTCTTTTTCTTTTTCTTTTTTTTTGCTTTTTAGGTTAGACCCGGCAATGCACAGTGGTTACTCCTGGCTCTGCACTCCGGAATTACCCCTGGTGGTTCTTAGGGGACCATATGGGATGCTGGGAATTGAACCCGGGTCAGCCCTTGCAAGGAAAATGCCCTACCCTATGTGTTATCACTGCAGTACCCTAGATTGTATGTTTTCTATTGTTAGTAACAAAGAGCATATGATGTTGCAAGGTCGCAAAAGTGGCCACCCAGTTTTGGAATTCTGGTATTAAGTCCAGAGTTATTTCTGCCAGCAGCCGCTGCATTCTGAGATTGGTTTGTGTGGCACTGGGATCATGGCTGTTCAGGAGCAGAGGAGCTGTTAATGGGCTACCGCTCGGGGTCTCATTTGGGCAGGAGGCAGGGCAGGTTCTGCCTCCCCAATCGCGAAATTTCCCCATGCATCCTGTCAATAACTGCAAACTCCTATCTCTCTGTCCAGTTGGTTTTGAACGGTGGCAGTGGCCATGATATTGCAGGGGGGGAAAGGCCAAGGGACAGAAACCTTTCCCTCCCGGGTCTGCACGGGGCCTTAGCTTAGTTCAGAGTCCAGAATTATATCTGCCAGTAGCTGCTGCGTTCTGACATTGGTTTCTGTGCCTCTGGGATAATGGATGCTCAGGGGTGGCAGAGCCATTCCTGAGCATATTTTTAGTATATCAGGAAAGGTTGTGCGGCCGCATAAGCGTCCAGGCGGTTTGGAGATGTGCCAGTCCCACACACCGGAGCCCTGTTAGTAGAAACTCAGTGTTGCCGGTTCTCCATCTGGAGAAGGTGGGGACACTGCACCTTCTCCTTCTGTCCCCCCACTGTTGTTGGCCCAGTCTGGGGTCCAGAGCATTCTCTGGCTTGTGGTATCTGCCAGACAGGTCCGGATTCTTCACTGTTGGCTGCTGTGGCAAGATGGTGCCGAGGGCGGGTCGAGGGCGTGACATCCAGCGGCAGGAGCAAATTGGAAACTGGGCTGGCACCGCCCGGTTCCAGTGTCCCCCTGAGGTTTGGAGATGTCCCAGTCACACATACCGGAGCCTAACATGTTAGTAGAAGCTCAGTGTCGCTGGGACTCCATCTGGAGAAGGCGGTGACACTGCACCTTCTCCTTCTGGCGCCCTGGTATTTTTGGTCCGGTCCTGAGACCCTCATTTTGTTATTGGGTCACACCCAGAAATACTTATGGGTCACTCCTGCCTCAGGAATTACTCCTGGCGGTGCTCGGGGGGATTATATGGGGTTGTCGGGGATCAGACACAGGTCGGCTGCGTGCAAGGCAGTGCCTTACTCGCTAGACTCTCACTCCTGAGCGTGTCTGTGGCCTGTTTCCTCCCTCTCATCTCCTGAGCCGCTTTCAGCTGCCTGAGCCTCCAGCTCCATCACTGTACATGCTCACAGGATGCACTCGAGATGCTCTTCAGTGGCTTTGTGCCTGGGTGGAGGCCAGACAGGAGACACTCTGGCCTGCCAGTTCCCGAATCACTGCTGTTCAGATAACAAAGTCCCGTTCGGAAGCAGTATCTACTTAGGGCTTGTTTTCTTGGAATCTTGGAGTTGGGAGGACCCCCAGCTCTGGGTCCAAGCCAAAGACTCAGGATGCAACATGAAGGGGGATGTTTGTAGCCAAGGATCCTAGTTTCAGAAAACAAAGTAGATGGGACATCTGGACAATAACTGAGTGTTGAGGTCATGGATATACCTGATAACCTTTCAGTATCTGTATTGCTGGCCACAATGCCCAAAGGGAATGAGAGAAAGGGAGGGATGGAGAGAGGTGTCTTCCATAGAGGCTGGGGTGGGGTGGCGGTGGGGGTGAAATGGGGGTCATTGGCGGAGGGAAATGTGCACTGGTGAAGGGGTGGGTGTTGGAACATTATATGACTGAAATTCAATCATGAACAACTTGGTAACTGTGTGTCTCACTGTGATTCAATTAAAAATTTGAAAATCACACACACAAACAAAAAGGTAGACGAGGCATGAGTCAGGAAGTCTTCAGCAGCAAGGCAGGGAAGAGTGTCGTCTCCTCAATAACCTGCATCTTGTAGAATTTCTACAATGGACAATTCGCATTTATCCAGAAAACAGAGACAAATGAAAAGCAGGCAGTAATATTCCCTGCAGCAGGGTGGGAGGCGTCGTGCAGAGAACACTGTTATGTTGTTTTGTGAACTGCAGAGCCTCTTGTGTTTAGTTCTTTGGGATCATTATTTTTGATTTCTGTGGGGTCTAGTGGCGGAGGCCAAGTGGTGTTGGGACTGGAGCCTGGTCCTTGCACACGCTGCACCCTCTAACCATATCTCGCCCCAATCTTACATAAATAAAATTGAATCAGGAAGATACTACATGAGTGCAATGGTCCTGGGAGACAGCCCCCTGCAACAGCTCCCTCCAATGAGGGCAGGGGTAGGGGGAACTCAGTGGAGGGGTGAGCCCTAGATCCTCCAATTTTTGGGCTTTCTTGAGGGAGCACTGAGCCCAGGGGATCAGGGACTGCCAGGCCTGGGACTAGCACTCATGCTAGTAGCTCAGCTGCTCCCCCAATTCTCTGCTTCTCTCCACTAGTTTTCTTCTTACATTCCTCCTTAACGTCCCCAGTGCTCTAGGTGAAGGCCATAACACCAGGAATACCGGGCCAGGGTGTGGCTCAGCAGGGAAGCACTCACCTTAACTGTGTGAGGCCCTGAGTTCTATCCCTGCCACCACCAACAAACCCAGAGCCCTGAAAACAAGACTAGTGCTCATTTATTTTTAAACTAAAATTATTAAAAAATTTAATTTATAAAGTTATTGATAGTTGTTTTAGGCATAAAATATTTCCACGACTATCCCACCACCAGTGTCAACTTCCCTCCACCAGTGTTCCCGTGTTCCTTCCCCATCCCAAGCCCCGCCCCATTTCCAGCCCCATCCTCCCACCCACCAACTTCACAGGCTCATTGCAAAGTTCCAGGTGTTGCTGCTTAGATCTTGTGTCTTCAGTGTTGTTGAGTCTGTGGTTTGACTATAGGGCTATAGCCCTCACTCATATCACCAGTATAACTGAAACCCCAACTCCTGTTCGCCCATTAATTCCTGCTTTCTTTTTCCTCCTTGATTTATTTCCTTCTCTGTCCTTCTCTCTAAACACTGGGGTCAAGTACTGACGAAGATCATCAACAATAACAAAAATTCAAAAGCCCTATCAAGAATGGATAAAAGAAATGAATAAATGCTGCTCCGAGGAAGACAGGTGAACGGCCAGTAGGCCCATGTTGAAATGCTCAGCGTCACTTAGAGAAATCCAAATGAAGGTGACAATGAGATACCATCTCACACCAGTGAGAATGGTACATATCCAAACCAGGAGGAACAATCTGTGTTGTTGGGGATGTGGTGAAAAAAGAAACTCTCATCACTGCTGGTGGGAATGTTGCATAGTACAACCCCTGTTGAAAACAGTATGGGGGTACTAGAAAACGAGGAATTGAATTACCATATGAACCAGTGTGTAAAAACACAAAAAAGAAAAAACGGGAAGGGGGCGAGGAGGGGAGCACCTCGCCACACCGGGCACTGGGCACAGGGCAATGGCGCTGTCTCTCCTGCCACCCGCGTTCGGTAGTCTCCAGCCACTTCCTCCACCCCGGGGAGACTGATGGCTATGATGAGGCAGGCAAAGGAAGGAATGGAGGCAAGCCGGTGGGTCTCAATCGCAGTTTATTCCAATCTCCTCTCTATACACTCCCGTCTCTCTCTCTCTGCTTCTTTCCCCCAAGCCCCCTTATACAGCCACCTTAAATCCCCCACATCAGGGATCAGGCCTTACACATAGGTGTGGTCACAATCAATAGGGCAATGGGGGTAAAGTTCTATCCCTTAGGGGATGCTCCTACTAGGACAGATACTCTTTCAGCAGGACACCCGCCCAAGAGCGGAATCCCATGGGTGTGTTTCTCCTCTCCTTGTCCAGCTAACATATAAGTATTCATATTATTAATCATTTTGTATGGACATAGCAAGAGATGCATTTAAGCTTATAGAATTGCTTTTCTGGGGTCACCTCTATCTCAGACTACAGTGCTCAGGCCAGATTGGTCTTTCCTATCCCTAGCAGGGTCCTAGTCTCGTCGTTGCTTTTGGATCATGACATGACATGTCCATGACCAAGCTCTTAACATATAGTTAAGCATTAGGCACTTTGGCCAGGCCCATCTCGATGCCAGGGTAGCACACAACTCACCGCTTGCCCTGGGTCCATCCCATCCCTTGTCGGGACCCTGCTTTTGGGAGTGCTAGGAAGTAGCTGATGCTTAAGTCGAGAAAGCAGATTTCCAGGAGTGAATAATATATATATATATATATATATATATATATATATATATATATTGGTTTTTGGGTCACACCCGGCGATGCACAGGGGTTACTCCTGGCTCTTCACTCAGGAATTACCCCTGGCGGTGCTCAGGGGATCATATGGGATGCTGGGATTAGAACCCGGGTCGGCCGCATGCAAGGCAAACGCCCTACCTGCTGTGCTATCGCTCCAGCCCCCCAGGAGTGAATAATATTTAAAGCCAATTAAATCCCATGTTACCAAAGCATATTAACAATTGTCTTTCTTTGTCCATACAGAAAAGATATTGTTTTAAAGTAAACTATTAAAAAGACATAAGAGAGGAGAAAGACAATATTAACTTACAATACAGGTTCACTGTCCTAGCAAGGTCTGACTTTACAGATTAACAGAGTTTGATTAGGGGAAGAGCTGAATGAAGGGATCAGAGAAGTGATAACAGATAAACAAAGGAATGGGAGTGACTCGGGAGCACTTTGAGGGGTGTGACTGATATACCTAAGCTCCTAGTGGCAAGGGGAGCAGGACATACCAATGTAGTCTAGAATTGTTTAGAGATTATTACCAGATAAGCTCAAACTCTGTGGCAAGGGAAAAAGGACAAACCAATGATATCCTACAAACCAGTAATTCCACCTTTGGACATCTACTCAAAAAATAACGGGACATAAAAGCTGTCATTTTCCTCTTATGGGATTTTCCACTGTCACTCCTTCCCCAGGATTTGTCCTCAAAGACCAATTTTTCATTTTGGCAGATAGCAGGAGTGGAGGGGTGTGGAGAGAAGGTTGGGATGCTAGGACCAGCCTGCTGGCTTGGCTGCCCGCAGTCCAGGGTGGAGTCCTGGTCAGCGCTGAGAAAGGTTCTGTTTCCTGTCTGCTCAGGGCTCAGCGGGGAGCTGACAGTTTCAGGCCAAACCACCAACAGGAGGTTCCTTGGGTGCTCAATGTCCTCCTTTTCCTGTGAGGCCTGGGATCCAAGTGTGTTGCAGGGTAGAAAAAGGTTTCTGATTCTTGTGGGGAAGCAGAGTTATATCTGGCTTTCTAGGGAGAGTCTTTGTGAATCCTGGAGCATCTGTGTGCTCCCCACAACCCTTCTAACTCACTGCCGTAGGCACACTGCCCATGGATTGTGGGAGAGGGACACAGGTCAACTTCTATCTCAGCGAGTGCACTAACACCTCTTCCTATCAGGGGTTAAGGTTCGGCCTAAAGGCATTGCCTCAGATGAGGCTCTGGGAACACCTGGGGACTTTCCCCTTTCTCTTCTCTCCACTAAGGGGCGCTCCGCTGATCTTATTTTCTTCACTAGCGGCAACTTTCATCCTTCCACTAGGGGGTGCTCTTGCCCTATTTGCTACACTAGGGGGAGTTTCTGCCATTTCTCTTCTATCCACTAGGGGAGCTCCTGCTTCTCCTCTTCACTAAGGGATGCTTCTACCCCTTCTCTCCACCAGGAGGCGCTTTTGCCTCTTCACTAACATGCTCCACTACTCCTCTTCTCTCCACCAGAAGGCGCTCCTGCCTCTTTTCTCTCCACCAGGAAGAGCTTCTACCTCCTTTTCACCAGCAGGTGCTTGCACCACTTCTCTTCTCGCCACCAGAAGGCGCTCCTGCCTCTCTCCTCTCCACCAGGAGGCGCTCCTGCCTCCTCTTCACCAGCAGATGCTTCCACCATTCCTCTTATTTCCACCAGAGGGCACTCCTGCCTCTCTTCTCCCCACCAGAGGGTGCTCCTGCCTTTTTCCTCTCCAACAAAAGTTGCTTCTACCTCTCTTCTCTCCACTAGGGGGCGCGCCTGTCCCTCCTCTCAGGGCACTTTGTGGATCTGGCCCTACACTCCAGGCACAGTTTCTAGGTTCATTTTGCTCGCTGACCTGAGTCTTGGCCTTTTAATTCTCAAAAATGCTCTTAAATCCAGGAAAAGGGCGACCATCATCATTTGGTCACTAGATGTCCTCTGAAGCTGCGTATGGACCCAGCTTCCCAGGCCACACAGCCTTGAGTCTGGAGAACAGGAAGGTATGTGTCTCAGGAGGATTTGAGTCAGCAGGCGGGTGACTTCCTCCAGTCTAGGCTCTGTGGCTGAGGGTTGATTTCTTCAACGTTTTACACCTTTGAGCTGGGGAAAACAAGAAAATTATTTTGCAGATGGGGTGATGGCTAAGACAGAAACCAAAACCCAATGTAGATAGTATTTGATTTACCAAATCCAGTGTTGAATTAAATGCAATGCAACACCTTCATGGGGAGTTGGGATTTTTCTTTTTGTCCCAGCAGTGAGTAGGACCCTTCGTATGGTCTGATAATGGCAACCCCTAAGGGGAACTTCTGCCATTCCATAGTGACGCTCAGGGGCTATTCCAGGCTCTCTGCTCAGGGGTGACCCCTGGTGGTGCTCTGGAGAACATCTGTGGAGTTAGGGATTGAATACTAGGCAACGCCTGGCCCCTCCCTACCCTGGATTAGGTTGCTTTTTATAACGTTTTGGTTTGGGGTTTATGGCAGGTGATGCTGGAGGCTACACTTAGTTCAGTGATTAGGGGTTACTACCTGCAGTGCTAGGGACTGAATCTTGCCCCTCGCGGGCAAAGCCAGTGCTCTTCCCTCCAGCTTCCCATCCCCAAATTGGTCTGATTTTTGACAAACTCCACACCACCGACCCTGAGGTTTGTTAATCTAGGGATGCACAGCGCTGCAAGAAAACATTCTCAGCCAATGAGAATAGACTGTAAAGAGAGCTTCGCGGATCACTTCCTGCAAATGATCCATAGAAAAATTTCAAGTGGAAAACTAGTCTCAAGGCAAATGTCCAAGAAATACCGAAAGCTTATGAGTGAGGAGGAGCAGTCCTGATCTTTCCCAGCCGTGCTTGCCCTGATCATGACTCAGGGAGTGCTGGGAGGAGAAAATTAGGGACGCAGAGGCACTTGCGAGAGTGTTGAATGCATGGACTGAAAGCGTTTATCTGATGATAATGTGAGGGTCTTCACCTGGAATCCGCATGATCCCATGGGGCTCACGTGGCCGAGACCAATGTGTCTCTGAAATAGATATTTCCCTGGTCTAGAGGTCCCTGCTTAGCCTCCTCATCCCCTCTCCCCCCACCCTAGTGGGCCTTCTCTATGTTTCCCTGTGGGCAAGTTATTAAAACAGAAGTGGAGGCGGAGCTGGAACCATAGCACAGCAGGGAGGGCACTCACCTTGCACGCGACCCACCCAGATTTGATTCTGGCATCTCATATGGTCTCTTGAGCACCACAGGGAGTGATTCCTGAGTGCAGAGCCAGCAGTAAGCCCTGAACATTGCTTGCTGTGGTCCCGAAACAGCAACAAAAAAGACAAAACAGAAGTGGAGGGACTAGAGAGATAGTATAGTGGGGAACGCACCTGCCTTGCACAGGGCAGACTTAGGTTCAATTTCTGGCATCCTGTAGGGTCCTCAAGAACTACCAGGAGTGATTGTTGAGCACAGAGCCAGGAGTAACTCTTGAGCATCCTCTGGTGTGGCCCCAAAACAAAAGAAATAAAATAACATGGGAGTAACTTAGGGGCCATCGAGGCAAGAGTGAGGGGGCAGGTGACTCTGCACTGCCCCTCCCTGCTCTCCCCAGATCTCAGCTCATCAGTCCCCCTCCAGCTTCTGTCCCCCTGGAATGCGCCATGCCTCCAGGGTCTGCTGTGTGCTGGGATCTGAGCATGGACCCTCCATCTTCTGCCTACCATGAGCTGCTCATATCAATTTTCTTTGGGTGCTGGCACACTGAGCCGAGGAAACCCCTCAGTGACTCTTGCACACAGCCGCTGTGATGAGGGACCAGAATGCTGGGTGCCTTAGAGGCAGGGCTCCATGGGATCCAGGTGGGAGAAGCTGGGGGGGCTCAGAACTCTGCTAGACTTGGGTTCAACCTCTGGTGATGCTCACGTGTGCCAAGACAGTAGAGTTTCTGAGACTTCCAGTGCCACAGTAGAGGGAGTGGTCACTGGCCCACTATTTCCCTGCGTGTGCAAGTACCATGACTAAACCTATGAGAGCACTGTAGCTGGGAGTCCAACTTATGGTGGGCTCTGTGTGAGCACTGCAGTGAGTCCCAGCGAGAATTACAACCAAAATACACACAAGCACCACAACTAAATGAGTGTGCTCCTCAGTGACCACACATTTGAGCTCCATGACCTTTGGTGAGCACTGAAACCAAGAGTGTGGCAACTCCAGCCAGCACTGGCATGACTCCTGGTCGTCTCCACGGCAATTACAGCGAAGGGCAGGGAAGGGAGACAATCAATGCAGAAACCACAGCGGTGTCTCCGTAGAAACTACTCCCCAGGGGCTGGAGCGATAGCACAGCGGGTAGGGCGTTTGCCTTGCACGCGGCCGACACGGGTTCAAATCCCAGCATCCCATATGGTCCCCTGAGCACCGCCGGGAGTAATTCCTGAGTGCAGAGCCAGGAGTAACCCCTGTGCATAGCCAGGTGTGACCCCCAAAAAAAAACCAAAAAAAAAAAAAAGAAACTACTCCCCAGGGTCCCATCCCGGAAGATCTGCTCTCCTTCCCTTTGACAACAGGAACCTGCACCCGGTGCCACTGAGGCTCTCTGGCACCTCCTAGCGGCTTTTCCCTTCCTGGTTTCTCTGTTTTAGTGATAGTCCAGGATCGCGTGGATGAAGGGCCAGCTTTGCCTGTAGGGCTGCGTGCCAGTGATAAGCTTAGCTCTGGATCTTGTGTCTATCTTTCGGACTTGGTTTGATTTTTCTGTTGAGTTCTGGAAGGACCTAAGGACAGGGTTCGTTTCAGGACCAGGACAGAGACAGAGCGTGTCCGTAGCCGAAAATCCAGGGATTGAGCTGCTTTACTCTGGAAATTCTGTATTCATCCGCCTCTGATGCCCAAGACCTGGGTGACTAATGTAGCTCCAGTAAGACTCAACGTCAGGAAGAGTCATTCCCCCTTTACTATTTCCAAAAGCACTTTTAGGATCCAAGTTCCTCTTGTTCTCCATGTAAATTTGACAGCAAGTTTTGCCTTACAAAACATGTTTCTGGGGCTGGAGTGATAGCACAGCGGTTAGGGCATTTGCCTTGCACATTGCCGACCCGGGTTCGATTCCCAGCATCCCATATGGTCCCCCAGGCACCACCAGGAGTAACTCCTGAGTGGAGAGCCAGGAGTAACCCCTGTGTGTAGCCAGGTGTGACCCAAAAAGCAAAAAAGAAAAAAAATACATGTTTCTGGCTCTTGTTTTTAATCGAATCACAGTGGGATACAGAGTTACAAAGCTGATTGTGGTCAGGTTTTAGTGATACAGTGTTCCAACATCCGACCCTCCATCAGTGCTCATTTCTGCCACCAGTGTCCCCAGTTTCCCTCCTGTCAATGCCCCCCCCCTGCCCACAGCCTGCAGGCACTTTCCCTCTCTCTCTCTCTCTCTCTCTCTCTCTCTCTCCCTGCTTGGAACATTATGGCTCGTAGCTGTTAGATAAATGAACTATGAAATTTGCTTTATGAAGGTAAAGTGAATTTAACTTCATTTGAAAAATGAAGCTATGAAATGAATGGACATGGAGAGAGAATATCACGCTGAGTGAAATGAGTCGGAAGGAGAAGGATAGACAAATCCCCTAGACTTGTCGCCACTGACACCCATCCATGTTGGAAACGGTCACAGAGACCCTGGGGAGGGCCGGAGCGGGGGCACAGGGATGAGGCACTCAATGGCACATGGCCAAGTTCAGTCCGACCCCAACACTGCACAGGGGCCCTCGGGCCCCACTGACCACTGAGGACAGAGTCAGGAGTCAGTCCAGAGCTCTGCAGGACCAAGTGCTGCTAAAAGGTACCCCAACTCCTGAGCACAGCTGGGGAGCCCTGACCAACCAATACCTAAGGCTTCCAGGCCTGGGGCTTCACCGGGGAGGTGGGTAGCAGGTGGAGGCGGGGTCTGACGCTGGGGGGCGGCTCAGACCCATACATCGTTCGTATTTCTGCCCCCAGGAGCCCCGCCCCCAAGAACATCTGTCACAAATGCCCCAAGGAGACGAGACAGGAGCTGAGGGCGTCCTGGAGCCTCTGAGCTTCTTCAGAGTCAGAGAAACGGGGCCGAGTGGGAGGCACAGGGAGGGACGCAAGGGAGTCGGGGCTGACAGACAGGATAGGGTGTGGGGCAGCTGAGTCCAGGCTAGAAGGTCTCATGCTCAGGAGACCCCCTGAACAGACAAAGGCCTGAAGGGAGATTGTTAGAGGTGAGAAGAAGCCGGTGCTCAGGGGGAGGTTGAGACAAAGGGAGAGAAGCACCTGGAGAATGGGGCGGGGATGGAAAAGTGGGGGCTGCAGGGAGGATGAGAGAACGGGGGCCGCAAGGAGAGGGGATGGGGGGACTGTCCAGTTCCTGGCCTTGGCGGCCTCTCCCCAAGACAGCTGTGGGTGCTCCGACAATATCAGGCTGCGAGACCCCAGGCCAGCCCAGAGCATGGCCCCCGAGTCCCAACAAACAGCTCCAGGGGCTGGGCCCGCCTTCTGCCGAGGTGCGCCCGGGAATGTGTCGCGTGCACAGAGAGGGTCACAGTTGGGGGCAGCGCTCAGGCAGCCGCCATGCCACAGTTTCCTGGGAGAGGTGTGGCTTCCCAGAGAACCTCAAAGCAATTGGGGGTGGGTGGGCCACACCCGATGGTGCTCAGGGATTACTCTTGACTCTGTGCCCAGGATCACTCCTGGCAGAGCTCAGAGGACCCCACGAGATGCTGGGCGACAAACCTGGATTGGCCGCGTGCAAGGACAGAGCCCTCCCTGCTGTACTGTTTCTCTGGCTCTGAATATTTTTTACGTCCAAGGCTCTTCTACTTTAAAATAGAAGCAGGAGGCAAATTTCTCCTGTTTCCATACAGCAGCTCACTCCACTAAACAAGCCACTGTGATCAAAAGAAAATACACCCACGTGTGCTGGCACGTCCCGCAGAGGACACGGTGACGTTGTGGTGACCAAGCCAGGGACATCTGGTGCCCCTGCAGGCTTGGGGAGTGACCTTTTCGGGCACGCAGATGGCTTGCGGGTCTGTGCAGCCAGCCCCAGAGGCTCAGGGTGGAGCCGTCTCTGCTCCCCGGCTTGCCTGGGGCCAGCTCTCTCCCTGTCCCTGTCCCATTTGCATTATGAAGGCTTAGCCCGAGATTCGCAGTGGCAGTTTTGTTTGTTTGTCTTGTATGAATGCGTTTTGTCTATTTTTTAGGAGTACATTGTAAAAAATGTGACTTTCCCTCTCCCCTGATCAGAGTGTTGGAACCTTCCCCAGCCTGGGGGGATAGTACAGCGGGGAGGGCGCTTGCCTCACATGTAGCTGACCCGGGTTCCCTCCCAGCAGCCCAGCTAGTCCCCCAGCCCACCAGGAGTAATCACTGAGCACAGACTCAGGAGTCGCCCTTAGCACTGCACAGTGTAGCAAAAACAGAAACAAAAATAAGGAAAAGAAATAACAACACCTTCCAGGCAGCCCTTAGGGACCCAGAACGTCATTCAAGCTTATAGATAAGAGAGTTGGGGATCTCTCTCTCTCTCTAGCTCACTCACTTGCTCCCTTGATGTGACTGTGTGTCTATGTAGAAATTCTACCTGAAAACTTAAGGAAGTAACAATCAATTCCCCAAAATTCCTGGAGGCAACATCAAATATTTCCTATACTAGTAACTAGTAACATCAAATATTTTTCTATACTAGTAACTTGTACTAGCTTAGAAACTGCAGTGTAAACCCAATACTACATACAAATTGCTCCAGAGGAAGAAAACCTAAAGATGTGCAACATTACTATGCTAAAAATTCCCTAATGGGCTTCTCACGGAAAGGAGCATAAAATGAGGCCCCCATAACCATGCCACCAGACTCCATGCCAAGCTATTTTCACTGGGGGTGCCCCAGAGAGGGGTGGGTGAGATACCTCCCCTCCCCAAGGGACCCAGCCCCGGCAGCTGACCTCCACAACCCAACCGCCGCCACGCTCCAGGCCGCTCCCCACCCACTCAGGCCAAGCCTCACCAACACATTCCTGACTGTGCAGCCGCAAAAGCAGCCACACGACACATCATAAGACACTCCCTACCCATTCTCCATAATTACCACACCATATATGATGGGGTTCAGACAGTAGGTAACAATTCATAGAGGGAAGTGTATATATATATGCATATATATATTTTCAGATATATGTAACAGTGCTACAGTGCTATATACCAAAGCTCACATCACCCAAACTTTAACAACATGTTAGTGTTATCCTATAGAATGTCTTGATGGCTCCTGCCAAAATAGAGCAATCTTCACAGTTTCCGATATGAACACTTTTCTGTAAGCATGTTCAGCAGTTCTTCATAACAGACAATACAAAATATATTCTTTAAGTTGTGTTTTGAGACAGGGATTGGGGTTTGGGATGGAAACATCCTGAATTTGGTGTTGGGAAGGTGTAATGGTGGTGGGATTGGTGTTTGAATATTAAATGTAATAAAATATTGAGAACTAACTTGTAAAACAAAAATATATAAAAAATGAAATAAAATAAAAATTTCAAAATGGGGGAATATGGACAGATGTGCCTGGGGTGGCTGGAAGCCCCACTACATGTTAATTTCCTGGATATTGATCTGAACGCAGCACAACGCTGATCAAACGCCGAGAAACTTCCAACCATGGACCAATCATCCTGGCCCTTATTTCTGCTGCCCTCGGGTATTGGTCTCTTATTTTTTTTTTATATCCCACCAACGAGTCCTAGGCAGGAGTGTAGGCCCAGCAGAGGGGCAGCTGGGGGAGGGGCTGACTCCCTGCAGGAGCAAGAAAGCCGGGACAGCAGTTGGGGACAAGCCCCGTCTCAGTTCCCATCAGCCCTCGGTGACCTCTGAGGAGGGAGGGACAGAGGGTGGGGGCGGCCTGGATGAGGGGAGGGAGACTTAGAGGAATGTTCACCCCCTCGCCGGCTCCCTCTGCCTCCCCACTCTGTGCACCCTCCCCAGATAGAGACCCCCCTGTTTTCCTAACCTGAGAGAGGAAGCAGGGGGGGATGCAGCAGGAAGTGAGGTGACTCAGGGGGGTTTGGGCACTAACCGTGTTGTGGGCACCATGTCCTGTCGGCTCCAGGATGGGCCCAGCCCCTTCTGCTCCCGCTTCTGCAGCCTGTCCTTGGGGGGCCAGGCAGAGGTTGGGGCCGCACCCTTCAGGCTCATCCCCTCCTCCAAAGCACAGAGGTCTCAAGACCGGGCAGCTCAGTGGTCGGGCACGTGCCTGAGTGAGGCTGTGTTGGCCCCGCACTGAGGTCTGCGGGGGGGAGGGTGTCTGTTACTCAGCAACGGGCCCAAGAAGAAGGACTGTGCTCCACTGTCAATCTCAGTCTCACCCAATCAGCGTCTCGGGGACCAGAACGTACTCCCAAATGGTAGGCGAGAGGTGGGGAGGGGAGAGACCCACCCAATTCCCCCAGTCTGACTTCAAGACCCCAGGGAGAGGTCACAATGGGAGGGCCAGAGAGGGGGTCTCAGATCCCAGCCCTGGGGTTCCTGATGCCGCTGTACTCGGTGGCCACCTCAGCGGGGCTCCTGCCGGCTCTGGGGTCCTCACTGGAGTCCTCGTTGGCGTAGATGGGCTCCGGGTCACGGGGATGCAGAGACAGGTGCGCGTAGCTGACTTCCTCCTGGGCATCCTGGAGAAATGGGCAGTGCTGAGGGGCTTCTGCAGAGCACCCTGAGCCTCTGCCCCTCCCCTTGCTCTGTCAGGTGCCCCCGTCTCTCCCAAGTTCTTGCCATAAGGCTGTTGGGTCCCCAAGACCCCCATCGCACAAGAGCCTTGTTTGACTGATGCCAGGTTCAGTGCTGAATTCGGGGGTGGGGGTCTTGGATCCCACGTCTACAGCGTCTGCTGGGCCAGCACCTGCTACCTCCCTTGCCTGCCCACCGAGTCCTGCTCCTTCCCGCCCTTCCCAGACCCCCACCCCGTGCTCTGTCTTGGGGCTTCAGGACCAGGAGTGGGAGCTGGGAAAGGGGCAGGCGGGAGCTGGGTGTGACCCCAGGACTCTTACCGGCTCTGGGGGGACGCCGGGGGCTGAAAGACAAGAAAGGAGCATTAGAAACGAGTCTCAAGTAGGGGATTCTCAGGGCTGGAGTGCCCGGCTGGCACACAGACGTCCCAGGTCAGTTCCCTGCACTGCGGTGTCCCCCAGACATGGCCAGGGGGGCCTGGGGGACCCCTGCACTGATGGACCCAAACAGCCCTGGGCTGAGTGTCACCAGAAATGGCCATGTGGCCCTGTCAGCAGGGAAGGAAGGAAGGAAGGAAAGAAAGAAAGAAAGAAAGAAAGAAAGAAAGAAAGAAAGAAAGAAAGAAAGAAGGAAAGAGGGAAGGAGGGAGGAAGGAAGAGGAATCTGGCCAGAATCCAGGATTCTCACTGGTTCCTGTCTTTTCTGCCCTGAACCAGCGCCCCCCCCCACCCCCCAGCTCTCCCAAGCTTCAGACAGAAAGGAAGCAGATGACCCTGGTTTCATCTTCTGAGTCACTGACCCTACAGCAGAGAGTCCTTGGCTGGACCTTGGGTCAGAGGCAGACTCGGGGAGAAGGCAGGGAGTGGACAAGAACCCTCTGATTTAGGCTCCTGGTGCGGGCCAGGTCCCTGACATAAGGTGAAGCAGGTCACGGGTGTGCATCTGTGCACATGCCACCTGCATGCATGCATGAGTGCACAGCCTTGTGTACATGCATGCATGTGTGCACAGTCTTGCGTGCTGTGTGGTCATATATCTGATCATTCTTATGGGTGTGGGGCCACACAGGAAGGACGCGGGGGCTGAGCTGGACACCGGATGCGGCTGGCAGTTGGGCCCCTCCACAGAACAGCTGTGCTTCCTCGAGGGTTAGAGCGCACGGGCAGAAGAGCCCTAGGGAGGAGCCGCAGTTCCTGCTCCCGCGAGTGTGCATGGGGTGTGTGCACATGTGTGTGAGTGTGCACATGTATGAGAGTATGTGTATGCATGTGAATGCTTGTTTCACATGCTTGTGTGTATACATGTGTGCATTGTTTGCACAGGTGTGAGTGTGTACATGGGCTTGTGCACATGCCCATGTGTACATGTGTGCGTACATGTGTGCTTATGTATGGTGTGTGAATGTGTATGTGTCTGAGTACATATCTGTAAGTACTGCGAGTATGTGCATGTGTGTTCGTATGATTGCATGTGGGTGCCTGTATGTGCATGTGTGTGCGTTTGCAGGTGTGTGCCTGTGTGTGCATGTGTGTGCTTCTTTGTGCTTGTATATGTGTGTGTGTGCACTCACTCGTGTGTTTGCGTGTGTCCCGAGCTCCGTGTCATCCTGGTCCCTCCTTGGCCACCAGCAGCCGACAGGAGGGTGCTGTGGGTACATGTTGGCACCTACCATGGCCGCCTGAGAACCAGGCAGAAACCAGAGCAGAAGTGGGGGACTAGAGCCGGGTCGTGTCTCCACGGCCACCTGTGGCTCCACTACCTCCTGCGCTGGCCTTAGGGCGGTGCCCCCAGCCCTGGGGAGTCCCTGTCTGATGGCTCTGACCTTGCTGCCATCAGACCCACATACCCCACCCCCGCTCTCACCTGTCCTCTGTCGCTTCAGCTTCCTCCAAGCAAGGAGGGCGGCCGCCAGCAGGAGAAGCGGGAACACAGCAGAGGTGACAGGGAGGAGCGGGGGGACAGGGAAGTCCCTGGAAACAAGATGGACCCCTCGCACCTGAGCCCCTGGGGCAGGGCCATTGCCCCAGCCTGGCTGCAGCAAACCTGCATTCTGGTCACCGCCAGGCCTCTGCTGCCCAGGAGCCCACCCTGCCCCCAAATATGGAGAAGATGCAGAGGGAGTGAGGGGAGGGGAGAGAGAAGGGAGGGAGGAGAGGAGAAAGAAGATGAGTGGAGAGATGAGGAGTAGGAAGGACAGGAGGGAAGGCGAGAGAGACAGGAGGGGAGGGGAGAGGAGAATTCGGGAGAGGAGGGTAGGGAAGAGGAGGGGAGAGGTGGGCAGGGAACAGGAGAGAATAGGAGAAGAGTGAGAGGAGATGAGGGAGGATGAGAGGAGGGGAGGGGACTGGAGGGGAGAGAATTGAAAGGAGGGGTGAGGTGAGGAGGGAAAAAGAGAAGGAGAGAGGAGGAGGAGGAGGAGAAGGAGGAGGGACAAGAGGAGGAGAGGCTAGACTGGAGGAGAGAATAGGGGAGAGGAGCAAAGACAGGCATGGGGGTGCCCATGACACCTCAACAGCACGTGACAGGCTCTTCCCTGCAGTGCTCCCACCCTTCAGAGAAGGGTCCTTCCCCAGCATCTCAGACCATCGGAAACTCCATGGGACCTTGGAGACTCAGTGCTGCCAACGGGTCCAGGTGGAGAGTCCTGGGCTCTAGGCCCTGCGCCAGGGTGGTCTTTGGAGAGGACATGGGCCTAGTGCAGGACAGGTGGCATGGGGGAGGGAGGGATGATGGCGGGGACAGACCCGGGAATGGGGCTGGAGACGCGATCTCCTGTGGGGCCCAGAGGGTGCCTCCCACCCCACCCACACCTTGGTTTCAGATTCAGGATCATTGGGACTTAAGGGGAAGTAGGGGACCCTAGCTGGGCCCCTGGAGGAGCCTGAGGGTCCAGAGACAAGTCCTGGGGGTCCCCATGGCGCAGTGGGCCCAGAGGGACACAGCAGAGAGCAGAGCATGCGGCCGGCTCACGTGGTGTTGGAGAGGGCCCTGGTCACCCTCGGGGTGTCTGTGGTCTCTGCTGTGGTGGCCACTGTCGTGGGTGTGTTGGTGGTTGTAGTGGTAGTCGTGGACACGGTGGTGGTGGTGGTCGGGGCTGGGGTTGGAGTCAGACAGAGAGACCAGGTCACAGGCGACTCAGGCTGCTCGGTCAGCCCCGAGCTGGGCAGAGAGCACTGAGCCCAGAGAGGGTGGGGGCTCCTGGGGTGGGGGGACTTCAGAGAAACCCCTCCCCCATCCAGTGCCCACATGGGCATGAGACCAGGACTCAGCCCAGTAGTGACGGCAATGACAGGAGAGGGACCCGGGGAGAAGCCAGAGCAGGGCCTGGGGACTCATGACACGGACACTGTCGCCTACCTGGGGTGATGGTGACTGTGATCTGGGACTTCTGATCAGATGTCTCAATCCCGCACCAGTACGTGCCCGCGTCATCAGCCCTGAGCCGCTCCATGGTCACGGTGAACCTGCGCTGCCTCTGGTCATCCCTGATGGTCACCCGGTCCTTCCTCACCACCTGCTCTGTTCCAGTAGTTTCTACACGGTTCGAACAGCCACCCAGGGCCACCCCTCGGCACCACCACTTCCGGTGCCTCTCATACCCGGCGTCATACTGACAGATCATTGACAAAAAGCTTCCAGCTTGACCGGCAATATCTCTGGGTGCCCTGAGAGCAGCTGAGCCTGGAGACAAACGCACAAACCCTGTCACTTCCCAGTGCAGGCAGCGCCACCACCGGGCATGGGGACTCGCCCCATCCCTCCCCGCCCAGGCACATCTACCTCCCTCAGTCTCCCCTTCTGTCCTCAGAACTCCTAGGACCCCAAATGTGTCTCAGAGACTGAAGACGGTGACTCTGAGTAGTGACAACCCCTGCCCACTGCACGTAGGCCGGGAGCACAGATGTCCAGAGAACGGAGGAGTCGTTGTTTCCTTAGACCCTGCATGATTATCCCAGAGCTCTCAGACAAGCTCTCCTTGCTGTCGCTCACCATGGAACCCAGGACCTCACATCACGGCAAGTGCTCGGCACTGAGCGACGTCACTGGCCTCATACCAATTCTTTACTCGCAAATTCCTTGATTTGTCAATATTTTTATTTTCCCCATGAATATTGGTGTGAAGTGTTTTAGTTGTTGTTAATCCTGGGTCTATTCTACCGCTCTGCCTCCCCCAGTGTTATCTATTTTATGGAATATTATTATTGTTACTTAGGGAGGTTATTTTGGGACCACACTCCACTGCACTCAGGGCTTACTCCTGGCTCTGTGCTCAGGGATCCCTCCTGGCAGGGCTCAGGGAATCACACGTGGTGCGGAGATTGAACAGAGCCAAGAGTGTTCAAGGGGAGCAACTTACCTGCTGTAATATCTCTCTAGACCTTTGTAGACACTTATTAGCACAATTTTTTTCTTTATTTTTTGGGTCACACCCAATGATGCACAGGGGTTACTCCTGGCTCTGCACTCAGGAATTACTCCTGGCGGTACTGGGGTCCCTATGGGATGCTGGGAATCAAACCCGGGTCAGCCGCGTGCAAGCCACCGCCCTACCCGCTGTGCTATAGTTCCAGCCCAGTACAAAAATTTTAAAACATAACTTGAATATTATTTATAATGAAAACTTCTGATCTATTGTAATTCTACATTTTTACTGATACTATTTTCATCAAAGATTTCTTTATTTTTTTAATTTATTTTTTAAAAAGAATATCTTTTTTAAAGACTTAAAATTTTCATTTTATTTATTTATTCATTTTGGCTTTTTGAGTCAGTCTCGACGATGCACAGGGGTTACTCCTGGTTCTGTACTCAGGAATTACTCCTGGCGGTGCACGGGGGACAATATGGGATGCTGGAAATCGAACCTGGGTCGGCCGCATGCAAGGCAAATGCCCTACCCGCTGGGCTATGGCTCCAGCCCCCAGATTTCTTTATTTTTAACCTCTTCAGGAATTCAAGCTGTTTTGAAATTCAGTTGGTATTATTATATTTTATTATCTAAATTATTAATTTATCTCACATTGAAATAGATTCCTTTTATTTCTTTAAGAATATCTCCCAGACTGGAGTGATAGTACAGCTGGAGGTTGTTGGCTTGGCACAGGACAGACTTGGGTTTGATTTCTGGCCTCCCACTGCCAGGAGTAACTCCAAGAATTGCTGGGTGTGACCCAAAAAGCCAAGTTAAATTAATCAATTTTTAAAAAGGAAAGAGTAAACTTGGAGCACAACTGGATGTGGGCAGAGAACTGACAATAAAAAGTAAAAAACAAAAGAGAATTTGTATATTTCCACGTTTAAAACTAAGATATCTTTTGCAAAGAACCCAGCACTGCTCAGGGCTTATTCCTGTCTCTGTGCTCAGGATTCAGCCTGGTTGTGCGGGGAACATATGGGCTGCCTGGGACCAAATCAGGATTGGCAGTGCACAAGCGAAGCATCCTACCTGACGTACTCTTGCTTCAGACCCTGTAGCACAGATTATTGTAAGGTTGCCAAGTCACATGCTAACTTTATTTAACAAGCATTTATTTTTGAATTCAGCTTTTGCTTTTACACACAGGTTTGGATATGCAGTATTTTCTTCCTCCCTCCCTCCCTCCCTCCCTCCCTCCCTCCCTCCCTTCCTTCCTTCCTTCCTTCCTTCCTTCCTTCCTTCCTTCCTTCCTTCCTTCCTTCCTTCCTTCCTTCCTTCTTCTCTTCCTCCCTTCCATTTGTTCTTTTTTCCTTTCCTTCTTTCTTTTCTCTTTCCTTTATTGCTATGGGCCAAACAGTAATCCCAGGACCTCACACATTCAAGGTAAGTACTCTATCACTAAGCTACATTCCCAAATCTCGACGTTTTTATTAAAAAAAAAACAAGTCTTTATACTTTTCTATAGTCTATAGTTTATGTTATCAAATTATAGTGCGTTTTTAAAGGATCTCCAATCCAAATCACTTTAGATCTTTTTTATTTCATGTGAATGATTTTAAGATGCACTGTATTTTTGATATTTAGCTCAATATTTTCACTGAATTTTACTAGATGCAACTATAACATCAGGACATACAAATACAAAAAAGGGGAAATGCAAAGAACAGAAAAAAGTACATGGATAAAAAAAAAGAAATATTACTGTCTCTCCTAAAAAAGAGCGAATGGATGAAAAAATATTAAGATTGGGAGTTTCCCATAAAACAAAATCAACGCTAGAGCCCATTGCCCCAGCACTGAACCTCAGAGAGACACCCCTCCCCCCACGGAATTTACTTCAACACTGTGGTTTACAGAGTTGTTCATGAAGATCTGTTCCGGGCATTCAATAATCCAACCCCAACCCCACCGCCACTGGCACCTTCCCTCCACCATTGTCTCCATTTTCCTAGCCACCCTTCAAACCTGTCCCAATAATTAATTTATAAATAAAATAAATGCAAAATTTATTTTTATATTACTTGCTACCCATAAAGCATTAACAGAAAGATAAAAAAATTCCCTTTGAAGATAATTACTGAAAAATCTTTGTATCTCACCATGAGGATATTAAGTCTTAGACTGAAATTCTACTAAAATGTTTTACAGTTAAGCTCCGGTGTTAATGCTTTTGCTAGTCAAGATTGGTTGGTTCTCATGCTTCCCATCCCATCTGTGTGCTCCTGCTGGAGTGTCAGTGTGGTAGAGTTTGGAGATGTCATGCGGCCTCGAATGTGGCTGCCCGCCCAGAAAAATCCAGTTTTTAACTAGTCAGTCCAGACGGAGTTGAATTTTTGACTGCTGAGCTCACCTTGTGGCAGGGTGGGATTGGGCTCAGCTTCCGAGACTTCTGGAAGTACAGGGAGGTGTGTGCGGGTCACCCATCCTGACTGTGAGGAGGCCCAGAGCTCTCAGCCTCAGGGTACTGAGAACCCAAGACTTCTTCCGGGTGAAGGTCACCTCACAGAGTCTTAACCTGCCCAGACCCTCAGGCACACAGGTCGCAGGGGCTGACACCTCAGACCTTCTCTGAACCTGACTGGGCAACACCGACCTCCATGTTCTTCCGGAAGCCCCGGAAGACACACCCATGAGCCACTTCAGCCGCTGTGTTAGCACAGCTACTGGAGCCACCTCAGCCTTTCCCAGCCCTCGGCCCTTCCGCCTGCCCCACCTGCTCCCGGTGCCCAGTGCAGGTTCCCTGAGTGACCAGCACTTTCCCTGCTTTTCTTCCTGCACAATGTACACTCCTCCCAGGGTCCCCGTGACCCTCTGGGGACAGAGAGGCAGGAGGAGTGAATGTTGGTCTCCATGCTGTCTTTGCTGCTCCCTCCGTTCCAACCTGGGGGTGCTCACTGTCCACCTGGCCACCCGCTGGGGGTCAGGAGCTCTGTCCCGGGTGTATCCCTGTGCAGCCCCCGCAGCTCACCCCTTCTGCGTCCACTGCGCTCAGACCGGCCTACCCTCCACAAGACAGAGACGTTCCACGGAAGGGGTGAACCCAGCAGGACCCAGGGCAGGGCCCTTTCTCCCAGGCCTGACTCACCTGAGAGGCCACAGAGGAGGAGCAGGAGTGTGAGCAGCTGCATCCTCTCATCCGGGGCCGGGGTGTGTGCACAGCCTGTGGACAGACAGAGCCCCTCACCTTCCCTCCTTCCTCTCTCTCTCTCTACCTCGTGCGTGCTTCCTCCTTAAGCCACTCCCCGCCCCTGAAGTGTCAGAGCAGGTGGCTGGGGCGTGGGTGAGAAGGAGCAAGGCCAGACCAGGACCCATTTTTCAGAAATGGCCCCTATGAAGCCTTCAGAGCTCCCATAATGGGAACTCGGGGCTCGTCCTGGGGATGGGGGATTCTCAGTCCCTAATTTCTGTTCAGTTGTCCCTGCTGGGGGCTGGAGATCCCACCACAGTGGGATCCTGACACAGCGCCTGACTCCCGGTTTCCAGGGGAGCCCATGTTTGGTTTTGGTTTTTGTATTTTGTTTGCTTCGGGTCCACACCTGGCAGTGCTCAAGCTTATTCCTGGCTCTGAGACTAGCGATCACTTCTGGTGGGCTCGGGAGACCATATGCCTTAACAGGGACTGACCACGCATGAGCTACGTGCAAGGTGAGCATCCCACTGCTGGATTATTGTTCTGGTCAATGGGAGCAATGTTTAGGGTCCAGCAGTCACAGTGCAAGGCCGGGTACCTGCCCATGAGTGGATGGAAAGGTCTGGGGGTGTCAAACGCCAACTGAAGGGAAAAGGAGTCCAGGGAAGGGATTCCCGGCTGGGACACTGGCTATGGGTGGGGTGTCCATGCTGGGAATATGCCCACAGGCCCATTTCAGGGCGAGCCGTGCTTTGTGTTCTGAATCCCCCAAAACTAGTCAGGGTCCTGCCTGGAGAGGTGTCAGCCCCTCAATGCCCCGGAACTGTACCCCCACCCTGGTGGGGCAGAGCGGGCCGACAGGAATGGAGTTTTCTCCTGTTTGGTCCTAAGCATGAGTCCCCACAGCCTGTGTCCATTTGGGGACAGAGACCCCAGAGAGACGTGAGCCCCTCAGGCCTCAGCAGGAAAAGCACAGGCCAGGGGGCGGGTACAGAGATGCACAGAAGGGCCGTGGGCTGCCCACAGGATGTGGCTGCACATCCGCACTTGACCCATGTCAGAACCTGTCAGGAGGCCCGTCCAGTCCCTAGAGCCAGTGGCCTCTCACACGGGGGGGGGTCGTCCTGGGGTAGAGAGAAGCAAGGCTGGGGGGATATCTCTTGTCCAAGATACGGGGGTCGGACCTCACCTGAGCTGCTCAGATCCCCCTTTACTGCCCCTTCACCTTGGATCGGACCAGGAACGGAGAATGACTGCAGGGCTGGGGTGGCCAGACACTCCCAGATCTGGGGGCTGGACTTTGATGACCCACGTGCTCCCAGGAATCCTAGTCGCCCAGGACCCTGACTTGACACGATCCTGCCCAGGCAAGGGTCCCTGGGACTTTTGCCCACACAGGAAAGATGGGTTGGATGGATCCTCTGGGCATCAGCTTTACGGTAAGTGCCGACAGCTGGACCGCACGGACCCTGGGGCTTTGCTGGATTCGGGCAGGAAACATGTCTGGGCCCCCCGGGTCCTTCAGGGACTTGCGGAAAAGGCCAACTGCCAGGACAGTGGGCTGCGGGGAAGAGGAGGGACTGGGGGTTTCCAGAATTTTTGTGCAAGGCCTGTGTCAGCAGGTAAACCAAGACAGGGATCGCTAGTATAAAGAGGGTCTTGTGGGCAGGCTGGTGGCATGAGTTGAACCCTCAGGGAACCCGAACCGGGGACAGTCACACCCCCCCTCCTCTGCTGCCCCATCTCCTGGGCCTCATCCTGGCTGAACACGACTGAAACCTCCTGGATAGCAGAGCCGTGTCCACGCAGGCTGCTCAGGGCTGTGTGCAGGGGAGGAAACAGAGGCTGAGGCCGGCAGAATATTTTAGACACAGCCCTCAGCTGTGTCGTCGGGGGCGTCCAGGGCCCAGCTCCATTCAGCTCTTGGTCTGGACTCAGCAGAGAGGCAGCTCCCGGCGGGACACTCCCCGCCTGCAGGCACAGCCCAGAGCCCTCCTGGGCCCAGTCCCTGCCCGGCCTGTCCCTGCCCCCTGCAGTCTGGCTCTGGGGAGGGATCGGTCTCCCCCAGTCCCTCCAAGGCCATCCACTGGAACCTTGTAGGGCTGGGGTTGAGCAAGGGCCACGGTCACGTCCAGGTCCCAGCAAACACAGGCCCGTGAGGCCCCACTCGGGGACATGGCAGTGAGCGTCCCTGAGTCTCATCAGGGAACACGCTCGGACAATACAATAAAAACAGTAATACCATGCAGGATCTTCACAGAATGAGGGGTATATCACACACACGCGCACACACACACCCCTCACACACACACACACACCCCTCACACTGCATCTCAGGTGCACACTCATCACTACAGGCCACGACTTCCTGACACCACACATGTCACACAACACACCATAAGGAAAACACTCCAGTCACACACACGCACATACATGCCTCATGCCACACTTGAATCCGAAATCATAGCACAAATATAATTTTATGTCATGTGACAATCACACATAGCTTGTGGCGCAGCAAAGTGCAAACTCCTGAGATCATGCCCTGGGACACAGCTCACTCCACGAATACAGGCACACCATGCACACACACAGTGCCTCAGATTCTCTCCTCACACGAGTCCCCATCAGACACATGTTCCCCTTAGACATGTCCCCTGACCTTGAATCACCCAGTCTGGATGCCTCAATCCTCAGGCCCTGAGACCAGGCTGTACGGGCCCCCCCTGACCCCACACCTTCCCTTGCAGGGGCCTGTGAGAGATTGGGGATGTGTTGGGGGGCTCCCCCTGGCTGGAAGGAACCTCAGCAGGGATGCCAGCGAGGGCAGGTGGGGTTTGGAGGGGCAACTGTAAAAGGAAGTGACGTAGTATCTGAGCCTGAAGCTCCTGTTTCCCAAACTGTGCTCGAGGGACCGGTTCCTGTGGAGACGCAGACCCGGCCCTCAGCATCTGCCCCTCAGCCCAGTTTCCCGGGGCTGGGTGTGTCTTTTTGAGTGGGGACTCGCCCCGCACCTGTGTCAGCAGCGCGAGGCCTTGGGGAGGAGGCGACAGAGCATCTGCAGAGGTGACAGAGTGTGGGCCAGAGGTGCTGACCCGGGTTCTTTGCACCCTTCAGGAGCGAGACCTGGGGAAAGCGAGGCAGGAAGCAGCGGGGAGACTGGGCGGGGAGAGGCTGATGGGAACAGTGACTGTGTGAGCCCCGGGGTGCCGGCACCCAGCAAACTCCTCCACCCACACAGCGGCCAGGGTGAGGTAGCAGCTGAGGGGCGCTGGGAGCCCTGGGCCGGAAGCGCTTCTCCCAGAAGGCTGGGCTGGGGGCTGCTGGGTGAGGGGGGTCCGGAGGCCAGGGGTGACCCTCTCCTCATCCTCCTCAGTCTATGAGCTGGGCCCGCAGGAGCCAGAGCCCAGGCGTCAGGGCCCTCCCCTGGGTTGGGGCCCAGCCAGGCCGACCTGGGGGCTCTGGGGACAGGCCAGCATTGAAATGGGGGCCCCACCCCCAGCCGTGCATCTGTGACCCTGAGGGTTACACCTGCCCACACACCTCACTCGGCACCTCTGACAGGCTAGAGGTGTGAGGAGAGCTTCACTCAGGGCTGGGGGGCCTGGGCTGAGACCCTGAGACACACTCCCCCCAATAACCCCTTGCTCCTGTCTGGGGCCCCGGGGACCAACTCTAGGAACCCCGATTCCAGGCCCCACCCTCACCCTGACAGACTCCCCTCCCTGCCTTCAGGGGAGTCCCGTCATCCTGAGCCCTCATCTTCCTCACTGTGACCTCACAGGCACGCCCAGTTCCTGGGGGTCCCCTCTCCCATCTCCCCTGTCGTGGCAGCACTGTGTCCCTGAGTGGAACCTCACGGGCCTGTGCTTGCTGGGACCCGGATGTGACCATGGTCCTTGCTCAACCCTCAGCCCTAGGAGGCTCCAGTGGACGGTCCTCTAGGACATGGAGAAGGGTCACTCCTCAGGGACAGGCTGCGGGGGCAGGGATAGGCTGGGGCAGGGGCTGAAGTGGAGCTGGGCCCTGGACGGCCCCCAGTGGCACAGCTGAGGGCTGTGTCTAGAATATTCTGACGGCCTTGGCCTCTTGAGTTCCTCCCCTGGACACAGCCCTGAGCAGCCTGCGTGGACACGGCTCTGATATCCAGGAGGTTTCAGTCGTGTTCAGCCAGGGGGAAGCCCAGGACACGGGGGAGCAGGAGAACCTGGAGGGGGGGTGACTGTCCCGGGTAGGTTCCCTGAGGGCACAGCTCCTGCCACCAGCCTGCCCAGAAGACTCTCTTTATCCTGAGTGATCATGGCCTCAGTTTACCTACTGACTCAGGCCTCACCTGAAGGTTCTGGAAACCCCCAGTCCCTCCTCTCTTCTCCGAAGCCCGCTGTCCTGGCAGGTGGCCTTTGTCTGCAAGTCCCTGAAGGACCTCTGGAGCATGGTCCCGTTTCCTGCCTGCACCTGACAAAGCTCCAGGCCTGCATGGCCAGACTGGTGGCACTTACTGTGAAACTGATGCCCACGGTGGCAGAGAAGGAGCCTGGGAGGAACTTGCCCTGATGGAACTGCACCAGCAGTGACGTCTTTTCCATGCCACTGTCACCCACCAGGATGTTCTCTGAGGGAGAAGAGAGAGGATGAGGGGGGCGTTGGAGGGGAGCTGGGGGCTGAGGAGGGGTTCCAGTTGAGCATGCGTAGGTGAGTGCGCACACATGAACACATGCACCTGCATACACACATGTACACATACCCACATGCACACACACCTGCACACACACCTACACACACACCTACACACACCTGCACACACACCTTCAAACACACCTACATACACACACCTGCACACTCAGACTTGCACACACACACCTGCACACACACCTGTACACACACTTATAGGCAGACAGACACCTGCACACACACGCACCTGAGTCAAATCAACAGCATGCACACATACACCTACACACATGTAGACACACACCGGCATGGACATCCACACCCATGGATAGTGCCCAGGCTGGGATTCCCTCTCTGATTCCCTTCCCTACAGTGGGCATTTGAACCGAACCTCTTCCCTCCACTCATGGGCGGGTACCTGGATTTTGCACTGTGACTGCCTGGACCCCAAACATTGGCTCCCATGGGTTAGAGTGGGCGGGGTGCTAACATTGCACGTGGCTGGCCCATGGTCAGTCCCTGATAAAGCATATGTTCCCCCAGCCTGCCAGGAGTGACCCCTGGGCTCACAGCCAAGAATCAGCCTGAGCATTTTCAGGTGTGTCCGAAAGCAAAGAAAATACAAAAACCAAAACCAAACATGGACTCCCCTGGAAACCAGGGGTCTGGCACTGTGCCTGCTTGGACCCCAAACATTGGCTCCCATGGGCCAGAGCAATAGTACAGCAAGTGCGGTGTTTATCTTCACGTGGATCACCCATAGTCTATCCCTGGTTAACCATATGATCCCCTGAGCCCACCAGGAATGATCCCTGGGCTCAGAGTCAGGAAAAAGCCTGGGCACTACCATTGGCCCCAAAGAAACAAAATACAAACACCAAAACCAAACACGGGCTGCCCTGGAACCGGGTGTCGGGCACTGTGTCAGGGCCCACCATAATGAGGGTCCCTGACCCGCATCAGGGACAACTGAACAGAAAGGAGGTTTCACGAATCCCCCAGCCCCAGGACGAGCCCTGAATTCTCATTCGGGAGCCCTCAAGGCTCCATGGGGGCCATTTCTGAAAAGTGGGTCCTGGTCTGGCCTTGCTCCTTCCCCACCCCTGCCCCAGTCACCTGCTCTGACACTTCAGGGGCGGGGAGTGGCTGAGGAGGAAGCATGAGTGAGCAAGAGAGAGAACAGAAGGAGGGAAGGTGAGGGGCTCTGTCTGTCCACTGGGCTGTGCCCACACCCCGTCCTCAGGTGAGAGGATGCAGCCGCTTGTACTCCTGCTCCTCCTCTGCGACCTCTCAGGTGAGTTAGACCTGGACTGGAAGAAGGGGCCCTGCCCGGGGTCCCGCTGGGCCCACCTCCCTTTCCATAGAGTGTCTAGGCATTGTGGAGAGTGGAGCGGTCTGAGTGCAGTGGACCCAGAAAGGGTGAGCTTTGGGGGCTGCACAGGGATCCGCCTGAGGCAGAGCTCCTGACCCCAGCGGCTGGCCAGGTGGAGCACCCTCGGGTCGGGTCAGGAAGAGCAGCAGAGACATTGCCGAGAGCAGTGTCCACTCCTCCCTCCTCTCTGACTCTGGAAGGTGGCGGATGGTCTGGAAGGAGGGGAAGGGGTGCAAGAAGGAGAGCGGGAAAAGTGCTGGACAGTCAGGGAGCCTGCACTGGGCACAGGGAGCAGGTGGGGCAGGCGGAAGGGCCGAGGGCTGGGAACGGCTGAGGTGGCTCTGGTAGCTGCGCTAACATGGCGACTGAGGTGGCTCATGGGTGGGGCTGTCGGGGCTTCTGAAAGGACATGGAGGTGGGGGGTCACCCATTCAGGTTCAGAGAAGGCCTGAGATATCAGGCCCAGGGACCCGTGTGCCTGAGGGTCTGGGAAGGTTAAGACTCTGTGAGGTAACCTTCACCCAGAAGAAGTCTCGGGCCCTTAGGCCCCTGAGGCTGAGATCTCTGGGCCTCCTCACAGTCAGGATGGGCGACCCCCACACACCTCCCTTTACTTCCAAAAGTCTCGGCAGCTATGCCTAGAACCACCCCCACTGCTAGCTTAGCTCAGCAGTCAAAAATTTAACTCCAGATGGACTGACCAGTTAAAAAGTGGATTTTCTGGGCAGGCGGCCACATTTGAGTCCACATGACATCTTTAGACTCTACCACTCTCCTACTCCAGTAGGAGCACCTAGATGGGATAGGAGGGCATGAGAACCAAACAATCTTGACTAGCAAAAGCATTAACACCGGAGGTTAACCTGTAAAAACATTTTAGTAGAACCTCAGATTAGGACTTAATTTCCGCATTGTTCGATACAAATTTTTTTACTATTTTTCTTCTAAGGGATTATTTTTTATCCTTCTGTCAGTCATTTATGGGTAACAAGCAATATAAAATAAATGATTTGGGGCCTGCTGTTGGGAAATGCGTGGGGGGTGTTTGGGAAAATGGAGACAATGGTGAGGGAAGGTGACAGTGCTGGTGGGGTTGGTGTTGGAATATTGAATGACTGTCACAAATCTTTATGAGAAACTCTGAAAACCACAATGATTAAGTAAAATGTGGGGGAAATTTTCTCTGTGTGGCTCAATGCTGGGGTAATGGACTCTGCCTGAATCATAACTGTGGCTTTAGTTTTTGGAAAACTCCCAATTTTAATATTATTTCATAATTCACCCTTTATCTGGAGAAAAAATATTATTTTTTATTTTATTCATCCATGTTCTATTCTCTGTTCTTCACATTTTCACTTTTGTATTAGTATATCTGATGTTACTTTTTTATTTAATCTGATGTTACTTTTTATTTAATTTAATTTTTATAAAGTTAATTTTCACAATAGTTTATTACATTCAATATTCCAACACCAAATAATTTATTTTGTATGAATACTCCGCTAAAAATGACCCAAAAACGTTTCCTTAGTGGAGAGTGTGTGAAGATTGTTGTTTCACCCTGGAGCTTTTGAGCCCTTCTATAAGAGATTACTAACTTGTTGTAAAAGTTTGAGCCTTGCATAGTCTACATATATATATATTGTTTTTAATTCAGACTGATTATCTTCTATTTAACACCCCATCAAATGTTGTCTGCTGCTCTGGGTACATCAGTGGTATAGAGTGTGAGATATCACGAGGCCACAAATGGGGCCCACGCTCCAAGAATTCTAAGAGTTTAACTAGGGTGATACAGCTAGAGTTAAACTTTTATTTATTTGTTTTATTTTATTTATTTATTTTTGCTTTTTGGGTCACACCTGGTGATTCACAGGGGTTAATCCTCCTGGCTCTGCACTCAGGAGTTACCCCTGGCGGTGCTCATAGGGGACCATATGGGATGCTGGGAATGGAACCCAGGTTAGCCGCATGCAAGACAAATGCCCTACCTGCTAAGCTATTGCTCCAGCCCCTAGAGTTAATTTTTTTTGCTTTTTTTTTTTTGGGGGGGGTCACACCTGGCGATGCTCAGGGGTTACTCCTGGCTCATGCACTCAGGGATCACTCCTGGCAGTGCTCAGGGGATCACATGGGATGCTGGGAATTGAACCCAGGTTGGCCGGGTGCAAGGCAAATGCCCTACCCGCTGTGCTATTGCTCCAGCCCCTAGAGTTAATTTTTTAACTGGATGGTGACTTTGGGTCTGGTGGCATCTCTGCTACATTTTGCTCTCTTCCTCTTTGGAGGTTTATTTGTGAGCCTCTGGATCATGGTGCTAATGAGCTAATATGGAGCCAGAGGTTGTTCATAGGCATGATTTCCAGAACAGAGAGATTGTGGGAGGTATCCATTCCTGACTCTGTGCAAACCTGGAGATTTCTGTCACAAAACCCTCATAACTGGTGTAGAAATCTCCAACTATTATTGTGTTGCTGTCAATATCTTTCTTCAAGTCGTTTTAGGTATTTTGCTGGTTCCTTGTTAGGTGCATATATATTTAGGAGAGTGACTTATTCTTGGTGTACAGATCCTTTGATCATTAGAAAATGACCTTCACTGTCTCTTGTAACCTTCAGTGTGAAGTTCATGATATTAGTATGACCTCTCCGCTTTATTGAGGGAGCTGTTTGCCTGTAAGATTGTTTCACTTTGAGTCTGTGCTCTGCCTTTTCAGATGTGTTTCTTGCAGGCAGCAGAATATTTGGTTCAGTTTTCGGATCCATCCTGCCACTCTGTGTCTTTTAATTGGTGCACTTAGCCCACGGACATTGAGAGAATTTATTATTATGCGGTTTAGTCACATATTCTGCTAAAAATTTGTTGTATTTGATGGGGCTTGTCTTGTCTTAAAATAACCCCTCTAGTTGCTTTTGTAGCCATGATTTTGAGGCTATGAATTTCCTGAGTTGTTTGTCTGTGAAGCTATTTTTTGTTCCTTCTGATATAAACGAGAGTCTAGTTGGGTAGAGTATTTTATGTGAGGCATTTATTTCATTGAGCTTGTTCACTATATCCCACCACTGTCTTCGGGCCCATAGGGTTTCATTGGATAGGCCTGCTGTGAATCTTAAGGATGCTCCTTTATAAGCAATTTCTTTCTTTGATCTTGCTGTTTTCAGGATTTTATCTCTGTCTATGGTTTTTGTCATTCATCACATACTCTAGGATGTGTCTTGGAGTATTTTTATTTGGAAAGGAAGAAGTCAAGCTATCACTCTTCGCAGATGACATGATACTATACTTAGAGAACGCTAAAGGCTCTACAGAAAAGCTCCTAGAAAAAATAGGTTTGTATAGCAGAGTGGCAGGTTACAAAATCAATACCCAAGTCCATGGCCTTCCTATACACAAATAATGAAAGAGAAGAAAGAGATATTAAAAAAAGCAAACCCGTTCAAAATAGTGCCTCAGAAAATTAAGTACTTGGAATCAGCTTAACTAAAGAGGTGAAGGACCTATACAAAGAAAACTGCAAAATACTGCTTCAAGAAATGAAAGAGGACACTAGGAAATGGAGAGGCATTTCCTGATCACGGATTGGGAGGTTTAACATAATCAAAATGGTAATACTCCCCAAAGCATTGAACAGTGTATCTGTTCAATACACTCCCTATAAGGATACCCATGACATTTTTCAAAGAAACAGACAAAACACTCCTGAAATTCTTATGGAGTAATAAACCCTCACGGATAGCCAAAGCAATCCTTGAGAAAAAGATATACAATCTCAAACTGTACTACAAAGTGGCAGTAAATAAAACAGCATGGCATTTGAAGTAAATAAAACAGCATGGCATCTGTTTATACAGACCCACAGACTAATGGAATAAAGTTGAATATTCTGACACAGCCTCTCAAATATATGATCACTTATCTTTGATAAAGAAGCAAGAAATGTGAAGTGGAATAAGGAAAACCTCTTCAACAAGTGGTTCTGGGAAAACTGGACAGCTACATGCTAAAGAATGGACTCAGACCTCTGTTAATGCCAAGCACAAAGTTCAGATCAAAACGGGTTAAAGACCTCAATATTAGACCTGAATGCATAAGGTACATGGAGGAAAATGTAGGGAGAACCTTCCGTGACATTGAAGCTAAAGGCATCTTCAAGGATGAAACACCATTGACCAAGCCAGTGGAAACAAAGATAAACAAATGAGGCTACATTAAACTAAAAAACTTCTGCACCTCAAAATAAACAGTGACCAAAATACAGAAAGAGCCCACAGAATGGGAAAGAATCTGTACCCAATACCCTTCTGATAAGGGGTTAATATCCAGGATACACAAGACACTGGTAGAACTTTACAAGAAAAAACCTGTAACCCCATCAAAAAACGGGGAGAATAAATGAACTGAGACTTCCACAGAAAAGAAATCCAAACGACTAAAAGGCACATGAAAAAATGCTCTACATCCCTAATCATCAGAGAGATGCAAATCAAAATAACAATGAGGTATCATCTTACAATACAGAAACTTGCACACATCAACAAGAGCAAGAACACCTAGTGCTGTCACGGAAGCGGGGAGAAAGTGACTCTCTCATTCATTGTTGATGGGAATGCCTACTGGCCCAGCCTTTTTGGAAAACAGTATGGACATTTCTCTGAAAACTAGAAATTGACTTCCATATGACTCAACAATACCACTCCTGGAAATATATCTCAGAGATGCAAAAAAAATAATACAGTAGAAATGACATTTGCACTTGTATGTTCATTGCAGACCTGTTTACAATAGCCAGAATCTGGAAAAAACCCAAGTGCTGGAGAACAGATGACTGTTTAAAGAAACTTTGGTACATCTACACAGTGGAATACTATGCAGCTGTTAGAAGAGATGAAATCATGAAATTCGCATATAAGTGGATGGATATGGAGAGTATCATGCTAAATGACATTAGTCAGAAAGAGACAAACAGGTATAGAATGACTACACTTATTTGTGGAATATAAAGTAGAATAAGATGAGAATAACACCTAAGGACAGTAGAGATGAGGGCCAGGAAGATCATTCTATGATTGGACACCAGCTCTATGTGCTGGGGGAAAAGGCAGTTTGGATGGAGAAGGAACCATTAAGTAAATGATGATTGGAGGGATCGCCCGAGATGGGAGATGTGTGCTGAAAGTAGACCAAGGACCAAACACGATAACCTCTTAGTATCTGTATTGCAAATCATAATGCCCCAAATGAGAAAGTAAGAAGGATAGTACTTGCCAGAGAGGAAGGGAGTGGGGTGGGGTGAGGGTGGTGGAAAAAGTGCACTGGTAGAGGGATGGGTACTTGAGCATTTTGTGACTGAAATGTAATCATGCAAGTTTGTAACTATATCTTAAGGCGAGCCAATAAAACTTAAAAAAAACTTGCTTAACTGTTTTTTTTCAGCAGATTCTCTCATGGATGAGGCTCATCTGAGCCTGTAGGGATTGGCTGTGAGCATGGTGGCTATTGTGTTCTGATGTTATATTTGTATCTAGTCAAAATTTCATGAAAATATTGAGCTAAATATTAAAAAGAAGAATGCATCTGAAAATCATTCACAGGAAATAGAAATGATCTGAAGTGATCTTAATTTGAGCTCCCTCTAAAAATCTGCTATAATTGAGTAATATAAAATATAGAAGACATAAAAGTATTGAGACTCATAGTTTTTAAACAAAAAACACAGAGATTTGGGGATATAGTTTAGTGATGAGTACTTGCCATGGATGTGTCAGGTCTTGGGAATAATGTTTGGCTCATAACAAAAAAGGAATGAGAAAATAAACAAGGAAAGAAAAAAAGAAGGAATGAGAGGGAGGAAGAGGGCGGAAGGGATGGAGGAAGGAAGGAAATACTGCATATCCAAACTGATGTATAAAAGCCAAAGCTGAATTCAAACATAAATTTTTGTCAAATATTGTTAGCACATGACCCAGAAACTTTACAATAACTGTGTTATAGGGTCTGAAGCAAGTGTATGGCAGGTAGGGTGCTTTCCTTGTGCACTGCCAAAACTGGTTTGGTCCTTGACACCCCATATGTTCCCCGCACCACCAGGAGTGAATCCTGAGCACAGATCAGGAGTAAACTCTGAGCAGTGCTGGGTGCTTTGCAAAAGATATCTCAGTTTTAAAAGTGGGGAAAAATTATTTTTTGTTTTTTGCTTTTTTGTTTTTTGATGTCTGGCCACTCCTGGGTGTGCTCAGGGATAACTCTTTCTTTTAAAAATTAATTAATTAATTAATTCTTGGCTTTTGGGGTCACACCCAGCGATACTCAGGGGTTACTCCTGGCTCTATACCCAGGAATTACTACTGGCAATGCTCAGTGGACCATATGAGGTGCCAGGGATTGAACCCAGGTTGGCCGCAGGCAAGGCAAATGACGCCCCACTGTATTATTGCTCTCGCCCCTCAGGGCTTACTCTTAGCTTTGTGCTCTGAGATCAGTTCTTCCTTCCTTCCTTCCTTCCTTCCTTCCTTCCTTCCTTCCTTCCTTCCTTCCTTCCTTCCTTCCTTCCTTCCTTCCTTCTCAGCTGACAGGGCCACCCTGGCTGTGTCTGGAGGATGCCGCAGTGCAGGGAGTTGACCCTGGACGTCTGGGTGCCAGGTGGCCACTCCATACCTGAGCATCCCCAACCCGGGACGCATTTCTAATGTTCCTTTGTTGTCTATCAGCCCCCGAGGTCCCCCCAGAACCGGTAAGAATCCTGGGGTCACACCCAGTCCCCACCTGCTCCTTTCCTAACTCCCTCTCCGGGTCCCGGAGCCCCAAGAGGAGCACGAGGTGGGGGGTCTGGAAAGCGCGGGAAAGAGTGAGTCTGGGTGGGCAGACAAAGGTGCTGGGCCAGCAGCCGCAGTGGATGTGGGGTCTGAGACACCCCCGCCCCAACTTCAGCACTGAGCCACGCGCTCAGTCAAATGGGACCCTTGTGCGGTGGGGGGCTTGGGGACCCAACAGCCTTGTGGTGGGAATCTGGGAGTAATGGGGGTGCCTGGCAGAGCAAGGGGAGAGGGAAGAAGCTTCGGTGCTCTGCAGAAGCCCCTCAACACTGCCCCTCCCTCCAGGATGCTCAGGAGGAGGTCAGCTACGCGCAACTGTCTCTGCGTCCCTGTGACTGGAGCCCACCTGAGCCAACGCAGATCCCTGTGTGGGCCCCAGAGCCGGCAGGAGCCCCGAGGTGGCCACCAAGTACAGCAGCATCAGAAAGCCCAGGGCTGGGATCTGAGACTCCCTCTGTGATCCACACCCCCAGTGGACCCCGCCCTGGGGTCCACAAGTTAGATGGGAGGGTGTTTCCTCCCTTCCCGCCTCCTGCCCACCACTTGGGAGGACGTTCTGGTCCCGGGAGCTGATTGGGTGAAATTGAGATTGACAGCGGCGCACAGTCCTTCTTCCTGGGCGCATCACTGAGTAACGAGCCCCAGACTTCAGTGAGGGGCCAACCCAGTGAGGGGTCACGCAGGCACGTGCCTGACCACTGAGCCTCCTGGCCCCAAGACCTCTGTGCTTTGGAGCTGGCAATGAGCCTGCAGGATGGGGCCCCAACCTCTGCCTGACCCCAGGACAGGTTGCAAAAGCGGGAGCAGAAGGGGCCGGGTCCATCCTGGAGACGACAGGGCACCCCACCGGCAACACGGCTGGCGCCCGAACCCCCGAGTCGCCTCACTTCCTGCTGCGTTCGCCCTGTTTCCTCTCTCTCCGCTTTGGAAAGGGGGGTTTCTGGCTTGGGAGGGCGCACAGGGAGGGGGAGAAGAGACGGAACCTTTGAGGGTGGGGTGTGAACGTCCCTCTTGGGCTCCCTTTCCCCATCCAGGACGCTCCAAACTCTGTCCCTCCCTCCACAGAAGTCACCAGGGACTGATGGGAACAGAGACAGGCTTGTCACTACCTGCTGCCCCTGGCTCCCTCCCTCCTGCAGGGACTCAGCCCCTCCCCCAGGTTCCCCTCTGCAGGGCGCCCAAGATCCTTCTGTAAGGGGACCCTGCCATTCGGAATCTGGGGCCCCGGATCCCCGAGACTCATCACTCCCAGACACCTGTTCATGTTGGAAACTGTCACAGAGATCCCTGGGAGGGCTGGAGCAGGGCCAAAGGGAGAGGCATTTTCCAGACACATGGCAGAGTCCATCCGACCCCAGTACTGCAACGTGGCCCCGGGGCCCACCAGGAGTGATCCTTGAGCACAGAGCCAGGAGTCAACCCCAAACACTGCAGGACCGAGTGCTGCTAGGAAGGACCGTGCTTCTGAGGGCAAGTGGAGACCCCCGATCAATCCACTTGCCCTCAGAAGCACGGTCCTTCAATCAATCAATCAATCAATCCTGGGGCCTCCGGGCCTGGGGCTTCTCGCGGGGGTGCGGCAGATGGGGGCAGGGTCCGGCTCTGGGGGGGCGGCTCAGGGACACACATCGGCCCAGGATTTCTGGCCCCGAGGAGCTCCAGTCCCCAAGAATGTCTGTCATGAACACCCCAGGGAGTCAGGACAGGAGCTGGGGGCGTCCTGGAGCCTCTGAGCTTCTGCAGAGTCAGAGAAATGGCGCGAGTGGGATCTACATGGAAGGACGCGAGGGAGTCGGGGCTGATGGACAGGAGAGGGTGTGGGGCAGCTGTGTCTAGGCTAGAAGGTCTCACGCTCAGGAGATGCCCCTGAACAGACTCAGGCCTGACGGGAGGTTGTTAGGAGGTGAGAAGCAGCCGGTGCCAGGGAGGAGACACGGGGGAGGCCAAGGAGACAAAGGGAGAGAAGGACCTGGGGTGTGTGGGTGGGGATGGGAGAGTGAAGGGGGCTTCTTTTATACACGGAGAGGGGCCCCAAGGCGACATCTGGATCCAAGGGCACTTGGGTCCCACCAGCCCGGCACGGAGTGTATAAATGAGGGGTCTATGGTGGCCCTCAGAGGGGTTCTGAGCAGAGGGACAGGACCCCTAGTCAGCAGGTGACATTTATCTTGCATGTGCTCAGTCCGGGCTCCATCCCTGGCTTAACTACAGTCTCCTGAGTCCCACAAGGAGACATTCTGGAGCACAAAGCCAGGAGTCGGCCCTGGGCACCGCCCTGGAGGCATAAAACCAACCCTAACACCACACGCAGCCTTAGGGTCAAGAGGGCAGCAAGCACCTGACCCAGCTCAGTCCAGCACCTCCAGGAGTGACCCCTGAGCACAGACCCAGGAGTGAGTCCCGGACACAGCCAGGAGTTCCCGCATGAGAGAGCAGCTCAGAGCTGGGAGATTCCCGACCTGAGAAGCCAGCGACAGGTGGGACGGTGGCCTCAGCCCTAGAGGGGTCGGAATGTGGCCAGCAGGAGGGGACACGGGCAACACTGAGCAGAGCAGGTGGAGAGGACACGTGTGAGAGCCGGCCTGGGCAGGGGGAGTGGGGCTCTGGCCTCCATAGGGGCTTTCCTACCCGGGCCCAGGCTAGCGTGAAGAGGGGAGCTGGGCCCCCTGAACCAGCGGCTCCCTCCTGGCACTTTGCCCTGGACTGACTCTGCCTGGCCCCACCTCCTTCCTGCCCTGACCTTGTGAAAGCCCCACCAATTTGGTGTCGGTCTGCTGTATGTGAAAAAAAAAAAAGAGAGAGAAAGTCTGTAGAGGGAGTTATACGTTTAAGAGTGACTTCCTTTACATAATGCTAAAATAGAATAGCCAAAAAAACTCTTCTCAGTTTCTGAAATTGGTGATAAACAGATTTATTTGCATATGGAAGAAAATATAAATTCTTAGCACCGTTGGGAAGTGTTGAAGAATACACGTCCGTGATTATCATGAAACCTAGGCCAGATCAGCAGTTACCAGGGATGATATCTCAGCGGGTAGGGCGTTTGCCTTGCACGCAGCTGACCCAGGTTCGATTCCTCCGTCCCTCTCGGAGAGCCCGGCAAGCTACCGAGAGTATCTCGCCCGCACGGCAGAGCCTGGCAAGCTACCCATGGCATATTTGATATGCCTAAAACAGTAACAAGTCTCACAATGGAAACGTTTCTGATGCCTGCTCGAGCAAATTGATGAGCAACGGGATGATAATGATACACAATAAAATAAATAAATAAATAAATAAGTAAATAAATAAGAGAATCCGGGAAGGAAAAGGCCTCTAGGAGGCGCGAAGGAGCCTCACTGTCACAGGGTGTAGGTTCCAGTTGTCGAAGGGAAGGTGAGCAGGTCTTCTGGGATTGGACCCCTGCAGAGAAGTTTCCACCTCTTTGCTTTCTGCAGAGGCGAGTGCACACACCTGCACACACAGAGACCTGCACACACATACATGCACACACATCTGCACGCACACCTGCATAATACACATCTGCACACACACCTGAACACATACAGGTTTGCACACGCACACCTGCACACACACCTGCATGCAGACACACCTCAGAATGCACACACCTGCAGGCACACACACACCCGAGTATACACATCAGTGCACACACATACACCTGCATACACACATGCAGACACACCTGCACTTGCACGCCTTGATGCACACACTCATCTGCAGACACATAATGCACATGAACACTCATGCACACACATCACACAGGTGCAGACACATGTGCGTGCGTACACCAAACCCTTTATTTCCTGTCACGGCCATTATACAAGACGGGAGCAGGGTAAAGCACAGGGGATAAGCTCCCTTGGACTGAGCTGAACATGTGAGGTGCCGTGAGCTCCCCCTCTTGGCTACACCCTCAGGTGCAGGCTGTTCTGCATCAGCAGTGGTGGATGTCCCGAGGACTTGCGTGCATCCTTCACACAGACATGCATGAGCTCTAGGCATACTCACACACAGTGCACACACTAAACATGGGCTCATAGGCCTGCACTTGACATGCAACACACTTCCTACACATGTGTGCACAAACTCCCACACATGCTCACATACAACACATAGCACAGGACTTTATGGCACATACCAGCACACACACACTCACACACACACGCACAATCTTAAGTAACCATGTATGCACACACTCACATAACACTCACACATATCACGCTAACAACCCGCACCAGAGCTTGAGCAGATGGTGCTGAGAGGATCCATCCAACCCCCATATTTCCCGGTGTGGGCAGAAGCCTTCAGGGACCCCTGCTGGGCAGGATCGTGTCAAGTCTGGGTCCCGGTGGACGAGGATTCCTGTGATCACACGGTCCCCTGTATTTGGGTCCCCAGCTCTCTGAGGACACACGCCGTCTGCTGGGACAAGAGCAGAAGGGGACCCCACACCTCCAGCCTCGCTTCTCTCTTCCCCAGGCCTTCACCCCCACCAAGCCGTGTGAGGGCCGCTGGCTCTGGGGACTGGACAGGCCTCACGGCAGACTCTGACATGGGTCAAGTGCAGACAGGCTGGCTACATCCTGTGGGTGGCCCACAGCCCCTCTGTGCTCTCTGCATTCACCACATCCTGCGCCCATCCTGCTGAGCCTGAGGGACTCACATCTCTCTGGCCTCTGTACCGCAATGGGCACAGGCTGTGGGGGCTCATGCAGAGGTGGCTTTGCACCAAACAGGAGCAAACCCTGTTCCTGGCGCTGCACTGTGCCTTACCGGGGTGGGGAACAGTTAAGGTGTGTAGGATGGGCTGCCACCTTTCCAGGAAGGACCCAGACTGGCTTTGGGGGATTCAGAATCAGAGCATGGGCTCGCCTGGAAATGGACCTGTCGGGCATATTCCTGGCACGTACATCCCCACCAAGGCCAGTGCCCCGGACAGGACTCCCTTCACTGGACCCCCTTTCCCTGCAGTGCATGTTTGAACCCCCATAGAAGCTTCCTTCCACTCATGGGCAGGTACCTCGGCTTTTTCACTGTGACTGCCTGGACCCCAAACATTGGTTTCCATGGGCCAGAGCAATAGTCCAGCAGTGGGGTGCTTGCCTTGCACGTGGCTGACCCATAGTCCATTCCTGGTTAAACCATATGGTCCCCCAAGCCCGCCAGGAGTGAACCCTGGGCTCAGAGCCAGGAATAAGACAGACCACTGCCAGGGTGGCTAACAGCAAAGAAAATACTAAAACCAAAACCAAACATGAGCTTCCTGGAATCTGGGTGTCAGGAACTATGTCAGGGTCCATCATGGTGGGATTCCCGCCCCCCCCAGCAGGGACAACTAGACAGAAAGGAGGGTCTGCAAATCCCCCAGCTCCAGGACAAGCCCCAAGTTCTCATTCCGGGAGCCCTCAAGGCTCCATGGGGCCATTTCCAAAAAGTGGATCCTGGTCTTGCCTAGAGCCTCCCCATCCTCACCCAAGCCACCTGCTCTGACACTTCAGGGGTGGGGAGTGGCTGAGGAGGATGCAAGAGTGAGAGAGAAAGAGAAAGCTAAACAGAAGCAGAAAGAGAAACAAACAGAGGAAGAGCAGACGGAGGGAAGGTGAGGGGCTCTGTGTGTCCCGCAGGTTGTGCCCACACTCCAGCCCCGGGTGAGAGGATGTGGCCACTCACACTCCTGCTCCTCCTCTGTGGCCTCTCAGGTGAGTCGGGCCTGGCCTGGGAGAAGGGGCCCTGCCTGGTGTCCCGCTGGGCCACCCCCCTTCCCATGCACTGTCTAGGTCCTGTGAGGGTGGGGCTGGTCTGAGTGCAGTGGACCCAGAAGGGTGAGCTGCGGGAGGCTGCACAGGGATCTGCCCGGGGCAGAGCTCCTGACACTCAGTGAGTGGACAGGTGGACAGTGAGCACCCCCGGGTTGGGCTGGGAAAAGCAGCGGAGACAGCACAGAGACCACTTCTCCCTCCTCTCTGTCCCCACATAATGCGGGGGCCCTGGAAAGAGGGGATGGGGTGCAGGAAGGAAAGCGGGGAAAGTGCTGGACAGTCCGGGAGCCTGCACTGGGCACCGGGAGCAGGTGGGGCGGGCGGAAGGGCTGAGGGCTGGGAACGGCTGAGGTGGCTCTGGTAGCTGCGCTAACATGGCGACTGAGGCGGCTCATGGGTGGGGCTGTCGGGGCTTCTGAAAGGATGTGGGGGTGGGGGGTCGCCCATCCAGGTTCAGAGAAGGCCTGAGGTGTCAGCCCCAGGGACCCGTGTGCCTGAGTGTCTGGGTAGGTTAAGACTCTGTGAGGTTGTCGTGCGCCGCTTCGTCCAGCGAAGAAACACGCAACTCGGAGATCCTTTTGGCTGTGATTTATTCAGGAACTTTCTCATGAATTAGAGAAGAAAACGGGAACGGGGACAAGGAGGAAGGAGGAAAGGGGGACGCATGAGGGAGAACCCCTGGCTAGGTGACTTACCCCCTTATATACCTCTCGCTGCCTGCTTACGCCCACGTGTCTGCAGCTGATAGGTTAGTTACAGCTTATGGGCGTGGCAAGACATCCTGTTTCCTTATTAGGAGTTGTTTTCGAAGCACACAGGTGTTGATTACGAAGAACGCTACAAAGCATGGTCCCGTGGAGGCTCTCCACATGAGGTGACCTTCACCCGGAAGAAGTCTTGGGTTCTCAGGCCCCTGAGGCGGAGAGCTCTGGGCCTTCTCACAGTCGGGATGGGCGATCCCCACACACCTCTCTGTAATTACAGAAGTCTCCGCAGCTGTGCCTAGAATGACCTTCGCCGCCAGCTCAGCTCAGCAGTCAAAAGTTTAACTCCGGATGGACTGACCATCCACTGAATTTTCTCGACATGAGGCCACATTGGAGGTGCAGTGACATCTCCAGACTCTACAACAGTGACACTGCAGCAGTAGCACACAGATGGGATGGGAGGTCCTGAGAACCAACCAATCTCCACTGCAAAAGCGTTAACTCTAGAGCTTAATTTGCACAACGAGCAGTTCTTTTTTTTTTTTTTTTTGCTTTTTGGGTCACACCCAGCAATGCTCAGGGGTTACTCCTGGCTTTGCACTCAGGAATTACTCCTGGCGGTGCTCAGGGGACCATATGGGATGCCGGGGATTGAACCCGGGTCGGCCGTGTGCAAGGCAAACGCCCTACCTGCTGTGCTATCACTCCGGCCCCCACAACGAGCAGTTCTAATGCCAACCTTGATGAAAATAGAGGAAGAGAATGACAGGTTTAGCTCACTCAGTGACAGATTTTTTTTTACTTTAATTTTTGTTCGTTTATTGCTATGATCATTTGCTCATAATGCTGAAAGTAGGAAACATTTGAAATGATGGTGATCCTTAGATGATAGACAACAAGAATTTAGAGAACACTTTTCTCCGCAGAATGAAAGTAGCTATAGCAATGCACACCTCAGCTTCTTGAGCCAGCAGCAAATCTGTGTTTAAGAATACAGGGAGGGGCTGGAGTGATAGCACAGAAATCCATGGCAAAAATCGTTTCAGTTGGAAGTCTTTTGATTTAGTCCAAATAATTGTTTGTTTTTTGTTTTACATAGGAACCTTTTCATTGATAAACAATCCATAAGCTATCTATTAATGATGATGGCATGCAAACTGTAGTTAAGTAGATCATTAAACAAGGACTCAAGGGACCCAACTTCTGTTTTTATCTCTCCTTCACTAGATTTTAATCTCAGTGACAGATCTGGAGCAGGGTCTCACCTCTGGGTGCAAGTGCTAATGAAGTGGCCCCTCGAATGCATTCATTTTTAAAATCTTAATCATCATCATCATCATCATCATCATCATCATCATCATCATCATCATCATCCCATTGATTGTCAAACTTCTCAAGCGGTCTCAGTAATGTCTCCATTCATCCTAGCCCTGAGCTTTTAGCAGCCTCTCTTTACTTGTCCTTTCCAATGGTGCCACATTGGAGGCTCTTTCAGGGTCAGGGGAATGAGACCCATTATTGTTACCGATTTTGGCATATGAATACGCCACAAGAAGTTTGCGAGGCTCTCCCATGGGGGCAGGAAACTCTTGGTAGCTTGCCAGGTTCTCCCAGAGGGAGAACTAGGGTATAAGATGTTCTGCGGCCGCAAAGGGGAGTGTGGTTTTATAGTCTCTAGATGTTGGCCATTGGTGGGATTACATGGCGCCGGGGGCAGTCCCTGGGTGTGACTGCCAAGCCTTGGAAAATGGGGGATCTGGGCGGAAGAGGCCCAGTTTCAATCCGAGTAGACTAGGAGATCTCAGCCCCGGGTCCCACACACCTGGGTTCCTCTGCCGGTTCCTTCATACGTGAAGGATCTTAAAATTAAAATGTATATAAAAATTTAAATTTTTATTAAGACCATTATTTTTACTATACCACCATAATTTACCAAATAGTTCCTAATACAGTTGTTTCGGGCATTCAGTGTTCCAACACCAATCTCACCACCAGTGTGACCTGCCCTCCACCAGTGTCCCCCAGTTCCCCACCCACCACCCCAGTCTGCCCCTTGTGGGCACGAGTAAATTTACTTTATATTGTTTATGTGACACAAGGTTAGAGGAATGAGCAGACCTTAGATGGGTAGGAGTCACTTTGTGACAATTGTCACCTCACACTGGGGTTAGTAAAGCCGCCATCTGAGGCTCTGCCGGGCTGGTTGCTGCTGGCTGAGCCTCTAGTTACTGATCAGGCCCCTGAGCTGGGGGCTTCTGGGCAACTTTCCCATCAGCTTGGCTGGAACCCTATGGGCCGACAGCGCTGTGGAATTCTGAGGTCCAGGAGCTTCAATGTGGAGTGATGTGGTTTCTGGGCAGCTTGATGAGGGTCAGCTCTGGAGCTGGGTGGGAGGGTGTGGTGGTGGGCTGGGCTGCTGGGCCTTCAGGCAGAATGGGGAAGTGTCCCAAGTTCTTAGCCTGGACCAGTCTACTGGGAAGGGTCCGTGGCACCATTTTTTTTGTTTGTTTTTTGGGTTACACCCAGCGATGCACAGGGGTTACTCCTGGCTCTTCACTCAGGAATTACCCCTGGCGGTGCTCAGGGGACCATATGGGATGCTGGGATTAGAACTCGGGTCGGCCACGTGCAAGGCAAATGCCCTACCCGCTGTGCTATCGCTCCAGCCCAGCACCATGTTTTTTTGAGACTTGGCACTGGGCCAGTTGTTTGCTGGCGACAT
Organism: Sorex araneus; assembly: GCF_027595985.1. Classification (NCBI taxonomy): domain Eukaryota; kingdom Metazoa; phylum Chordata; class Mammalia; order Eulipotyphla; family Soricidae; genus Sorex; species Sorex araneus. The sequence goes on along the minus strand of NC_073304.1, from coordinate 235,902,924 downwards.
GGCCTGGAGTGACCCAATCACATCTCTGCTACTGTTGTCATTTCTGGTTCAGTTTCCAGCGGACAGACGCACACAATGCCCAGCCTCCAGCCACTCCAGCACAGTGAAATGACCTGGAACCGCAGGGCCCACATCCTGCAAGGGAACAGAGGCCGTGGGGGAGGGACCTGTCTCCGTGGGGTCCTCACACCCCCTGGTGGTGGCCTCTGCACTGCCCATGGTAGACAGGTCATCTCAGGACCCTGCTCTCTGCAGAGCGTTCCAGAAAGGAAAGAAGACTTTCCGCGGCCCTGAATCTTCAGGAAAGTCAGAGAGAGAAAGGACTTTGGAGGAGACGCCTCTGCACCCGTGACACCTGTGCTGACGGAGGGACGGGTCGGCGTCAAGATGGACAGAGGGAGTTGGGACACCCCGAGTGATGCACACAGAGTATTCCCCTGGGGGTCAAAGCAGTTCCCGGGAAACCTCAGCCCTGGAGGAGGCAGATTCCACAGCACACGGGGCAGTGGGAACCGAGCCAGGGGGGCTTCAAGAGTCTGTGCAGATGGTTTATCACCAACCCAGGAAAGACCACCGTGACCACTGGGTAGAGCCGCCACTGAAGGGGTTGTGGCTGCAGCTGCTGGGGCTCCTGTCACCGGAGCAAAAGCGTCATTTGTCACCCACCACCCTTCAATCTCTATTATTCATCCTTCAGAGATGGGGGTCCCAGGCCCCGCCAGCCCAGCCCTGTGGGGCTGCTAAGGGACAGGCTGAAGCGTCCGTGTGCAGCAGGTCTGGGCCACCGGGCAAGGGCTGTCACTGCTCAGAGTCACAGTCTTGAGTCTCTGAGGCCCATATATGGTCCTGGGGGTTCCAGGGAGGACAGCATGGGGGGATGGGGGAGGTGGGCGTCCCTGGGCCGGGAAGGGTGAGGCGAATCACTGTGCCGGGGTGGTGGAGCTGCCTGCGCTGGGTGGTGCCAGGCTTGTGCGTTTGTCTCCAGGCTCTGCTACTCTCAGGGGATTCAGAGAAGTTGTCCGTCAAGCTGGAAGCTCATTGTTCGTGACTTGTTACTATGACGCCGAATATAAGTGGCACCGGAAGTGGTGGTGCCGAGGGGCACCTCAGAATGGCTGTCGGAACCGTGTAGAAACTGCTGGAACAGAGCAGGTGGTGAGGAAGGACCGGGTGATCATCAAGGACGACCAGAGTCAGCGCAGGTTCACCGTGACCATGTTGCAGCTCAGGGATGATGACACGGACACCTACTGGTGCGGGATTGAAAGAGCGGAACCTGATCTGGGGGTCCAGGTCAGAGTGACTGTCAGCCCAGGTAGGTGACCGTGTCCATGGCAGAAGTCCCCCATGTCCTGCTCTGGCTTCTTCCTGGGTCCCTCTTCTGTCCTCATCAGTCACTGAGAGGACTGTCCTTGGGCTGAGTCCTGGGCTCACACCCATGTGGGTACTGGTGTTGGGGAGGGGTTCCTCTGCTATCCTAGGGGGCTCCCTCACCCCGGGTGCCCCCACCCTTTCTGGGCTCAGCACTCTGCCCAGCTCAGGGCTGGCCGGGCAACTGGAGCCACCTATGACCTGGTCTCTCTGTCCAATTTCAACCCCGCCCTGACCACCACTACCGTGTAGCTCCTGTGCTCACAAGGTGGGCCCTGACGGTCTTCGGTGGTTTTACTACATCCTAGGAACCCCACTGCCATGGGGACCCTTCCCTGCCTACTGGCCTGCCTGCAGCAGACATGCTTCCCAATGGGGCAGGATCCTTCGCAGTTTGAAATGTTCTCACCTTCCGGCCAGCAGCTTCATCCTGGAGGAAGGCGTCAGGCAGAGATGGCAGAGCCACAAATAGAAGGGGCAGGGCCTAGGGGTGCTGGGGCGCCACAGGCCTAGAAACTGGATGCTAAGCTTTAGTTTGGTAAAGGACATGAACTTCCGGCAGGGGCTCCCTTCCTGGTCTCAGGTATCCTTCCTCTTTTTGTGTGTTGCAGGACTGGGGAGTGGTTGCAGGAGGAAGCGAGAGAGAGAGAGGGGGGGAGATAGATAGATAGATAGAGAGAGACAGAGAGACAGAGACAGAGAGACAGAGAGAGAGACAGAGAGAGAGACAGAGAGACAGAGCAAAAGGAGGGAAGGTGAGGGGCTCTGTCTGTCCCACGGGCTGTGCCTACACCCCGGCCCCAGGTAAGAGGATATGGACGCTGGTGCTCTTGCTCCTCAGGTGAGTCAGGCCTGCCCTGGGAGAAGAGGCCCTGCCCGGGGTCCCTCTGGGCCCACCCCAGTTCACCAGGAGCCACCAAGGCCTGAGCTGGAGCTGCAGTGACCAGTGCTCCTGAGTGGCATGGGGCCGTGTTCCCAGTGCAGTGACCTTTGGGGAGTGAGGACCGACCCAGTGCAATGGGCTCAAGGATCCACTCAGGATAGAGCTTCTGACCCCAGCAGGTGGCCCCAGTGGACAGTAAGGCCCCTAGGTCGGGTGTGGGTGAGCAGAGGAGTCATCCTGGAGACCAGCGGTCATTTCTCCTGCTGCCCTGTTCCCAGGGGTGGGGGGACCCTGGAGGGAGGGAAAGGGGGTGCAGAAAGAAAAGGAGGGAACATGCTGGACAGCCAGGGAGCGTGGTGTGGGCACTGGGCACTGGGATCAGGAGAGGGCGGAAGGGCCAAGGGCCTGGGAACAGCTGAGGTGGGTTGGGGTGGTCCTGAGGGGGCAGAGAGACCCGGGCCCTGTGGGCGAGCAGTGGGTCCCTCTGATGAGCTCAGGGGCTTCTGGGCCTTCTCTGTGTCTCCCCGTGATGGTCGGGAGGGAGCCCGGGCCCAGCAGGCAGGTGAGCGCCAGCTCTTAAGCTGTCTCTAGGGTGTGGTCCTGACCCGGAAGCACTCGGGTCTTGACCTTCCCTCACCTCCAGGCATCTCTGCAAGTCTTCTCTGCTCTCTAGTCAGAAACCTGTCTCTATGCAGGGAATTCCTAATTTTAATAGTGCTTTAGCCTTCTCTCTTTTCAAGAGAAAAGTTTATTCTTTCTATTTTTGGTCTTGCTTTTGGGTCACACCCGGCGATTCTCAGGGGTCCTTCTTGCCTCTACACTACACTTCCCGGTTATGCTGAGGGGAAACCTGGGGTGCTGGGAAGCCAGAGGGGTCAAGGGTGTGAAGGGCAAGGGCCTCAAGTGCTCCCTGACCTCTCCAGCTCTTTTCTTTTCTATTTTATTTATACCACTTATTTTACTCACTTTTGCCTTTTCAGTTTTATTGGTATGTTCAGCTGTTGTTTGCTTTTTATTTTTTTAATCAATTAATTAAAAATTTTAATTTTTATAAAGTTGTTCACATAATTTGGGGCTGGAGTGATAGCACAGCGGGTAGGGCGTTTGCCTTGCACGCGGCCGACCCGGGTTCGAATCCCAGCATCCCATATGGTCCCCTGAGCACTGCCAGGGGTGATTCCTGAGTGCATGAGCCAGGAGTGACCCCTGTGCATCGCTGGGTGTGACCCAAAAAGCAAAAAAAAAAAATAATAATAAATAAAATAAAATAAATAAAAAATAAAAAATAAAAAAAAAAAGTTGTTCACATAATTTATTGCATTCAATATTTCAATGACAATCCCCTTACCATTATACCTTTCCACCACCATTACTTTGAATTTTCTCTCTACCACTCAAGCCTGCCCCAAAGGCAGACACTAAATAATCTATTTTCTATTGCTTGTTATGAATAATTCACTACAATGATCCAAAAAGGTTTCCTTAGAGGAAAGTGTGTGAGAATTGTTGTATCTCATCTTGGAGTCATTAAGTCCCTGTATAAGAGTTCACTAATATATTGTTACAAGTTGAGCCTTGTGTGCTAATATATGCGTGTGTGTGTATAGCACTGTAGCACTGTCGTCCCATTGTTCATCGATTTGCTCGAGTGGGCACCAGTAACATCTCCATTGTGAGACTTGTTACTGTTTTTGGCATATCCAATATGCCATGGGTAGCTTGCCAGGCTCTGCCGTGCGGGTGGGATACTCTCAGTAGCTTTCTGGGCTCTCCGAGAGGGACGGAGGAATCGAACCCTGGTTGGCAGCGTGCAAGGCAAACGCTCTGCTCGCTGTGCTATCGCTCCAGTTCCTAATGTAAAATATAGATAACAAAAAAGTACAAAGACTCTTTGTATTTAAATAAAATAAAAATAAGGTGATTTAGGTATAGAACGTTGAATGCATGATGTCCTGGGTGAATACTTGGCTCAGAGAAAAGAGAGGGGCTGGAGTGAAGGTACAGTATGTAAGGCGCTTGCCTGTGTGAGTCCGACCCAGGTTCAATCACCCCATAGGGTCCTCAGAGCCTGCCAGGAGTGATTCCTGAGTGGAGAGCTAGGAGTAACCCCTGGGTACTGCTGGGAATGGCCCAAACAAAACAAACAAACGAAAAAAGAAATGAGGGATATAAACGAGGAAGGAAGGAAAGAAGGAAGAAGGAAGGAAGGAAGGAAATAAGGAAATAAGGAAGGAAGGAAGAAAAAAGGAAGGGAGGTAGGGAGGGAGGAAGGGAGTGAGGGAGGGATGAAGAGAAAGAGGTTCCCATCTGAGGTGATCCAAAGGTTCTAGAATCAGCTTGTAACATCCTGATAGTTACCAAAATATACATTTAAAATATTAAAATTTTTGGAATTTATTTTCTGCTGTGGTGCTGGGAATGGAATCCAGAACCTCACAAATGCAAGATGCTTTCCTACTGATCCCATCTGCCATTCCAAAATAGGCTTTCACGATCAGATCACGAAATCCTGTTAATCGTCGATTTCTCGAGCGGGCTCAGTAACCTCTCCATTTCTCCTTTCCCTGAGATCTTAGAAGTCTCTCTCGACTCGGCCCTCCCAATGATGTCGCACTGGAGGCTCTTTCAGGGTCAGGGGAATGAGATCCAGCTTGTTACTGGATTTAGCATATGAACACACCATGGGAAGCTTGCAAGGCTGTCCCATGTGGGCAGGAAACTCTCAGAAGCTTGCCAGTTTCTCCCAGAGGGAGAAGTAGACTACAAGATATCACTTCTGGAAGCTTGCTTTTAAGTCTCTGGATGTTGGCCGTTGATGGGATTACACACACCTGGGTTCCTCTGCCGGTCAACTTCATGCGTGAGGCCTGTCTGAAAGTGTGGAGAGGGGCCTCGAGCATGACTGTAGCTCGGTTCCGGTGGTCTTCGGCCGCCGGGAACTCTGCTCAGGGTGGGGAGGGAAGCTGGAGCCCATCCCCTCTGAGGGGCCCCAGGGAAGACAGCCAGGCGTGCGGGCAAGAGACTCTCTTTAAAATAGGCTTTAAAAAAGCAAAATTTTATGCTATGTAAAAGACATCTCTCTTAAAGGTGAAAAAATGCCAAAAATGTATATTTTTAAATTTTATTTGTGAATCACTGTGAGGTACAGTTACAAACTTATGAACTTTCATGTTTGCATTTCGTTTACATCCCTCCACCAGTGCCCATTCTCCTCCACCAATGTTCCCAGTATTCCTCCCACCACCTCTACCTACCCCAATCCCCCACCCCACCCTGCCTCTGTGGCAGGGCATTCCCTTTTGTTCTCCTGTTGGATGTTGTAGTTTGCAATAGAGGTATTAAGTGGCCTTCATGTTCGGTCTATAGTCTACTTTCGGCATGCAGCTTTCAACCAGAGTAGGTCCTCCCAACATTCTCTACTAGGTGTTCCCTTCTCTATCTCTGATGCCTTTCCCCCAAGATGTGAGGCCAGTTCCAAGCTGTGGGCAGACCTCCTGGTTCTTTTATCTACTACTCTTGGGTGTTAGTCTCCCATTCTGCTACTTTATACTCCACAGATGAGTGCGATCTTTCTATGTCTGTCTCTTTCTTTCTGACTCATTTCACTCAACATGATACTTTCCATGTTGATCCACTTATACGCAAATTTCATGATTTCATCTTTTCTAATAGCTGTATAGTATTCCATTGTGTAGATGTTCCAAAGTTTCTTTAACCAGTCATCTGTTTTTGGGTACTCCGTTTTTTAACAGATTTTGGCTATTGTAAACAGTGCTGCAATGAACATACAAATGCAGATGTCATTTTTACTATACCTTTTTTCCTCTCCGGTATATATTCCCAGAAGTAGTATTCTGGGTCAAATGGGAGCTCAATTTCTAATTTTTTGAGAATCGTCCATATTGTTTTCCAAAAGGGCTCAACCAGTCGGCATTCCCACCAGCAGTGAAAGAGACTCCCTTTCTCCCCACATCTGCGCCAACACCAGTTGCTTTTGTTTGTTTTGGATGTGGGCCAGTCTCTGCCAAATATATTTTTGTTATTGTATTTGGACTCACCCTGCAGGGTCAGGGCTCTGAGCTAGGGGTGACTCCTCCAAGAAATTAATCACTAAGATCATAAAAAATGACTTCCAATAATAATACTCTATAAAATAGGTAACATTCTGAGTAATTGACGCAGGGGCAACAAAAGTTTCTTCTTTTAAAATTATTAATAAAATAGAATAAAATATAATACTTATGGGGAAATGTTTACATAATCAAGGAATTTTCCCTAGCGTAGAGTTTGTTGTTTTGTTTTGTTTCGGGGCCACACCTGATATGGCCCTGCTCTCAGGAATCACTCCGGCAGTGCTGGGGTTCAAGCCCAGTCCCGCTGGGCTGCTAAGGGACAGGCTGAATCGACTGTATGCACCGGGTCTGGGCCGCCAGGCAGGGGCTGTCACTGCTCAGAGTCATGGTCTTGAGTCTCTGAGGCCTGAATGGGGTCCTGGGGAATCCGGGGAGACAGAAGGGGGGACAGGGGGAGGTGAGTGTCCCTGGGCAGGGAAGGATGGGGCGAGTCCCCATTCCCCCGCAGTGGCCCTACCCATGCTGGGGGGTGACACGCTTGTGCCTTTGTCTCCAGGCTCAGCTGCACTCAAGGGACCTGGAGCAGTGACAGGCCACGTTGGAGGCTCCTTGAATGTGACCTGTCAGTATGAGGACGGGTATGAGAGGTACCAGAAGTGGTGGTGCCGAGGGGAAGACTGGTCTTCATGCAGGATCCTTGTACAAACCTCTGGAACAGAGGAGGTGGCGAAGAGTGACCGGGTGACCATCAGGGACGACCAGAGTCAGCGCAGGTTCACCGTGACCATGGAGTGGCTCAGGGACGATGACGCCGACATGTACTGGTGCGGGATTGAGAGAGCGGGACCTGATCTGGGGGACCAGGTCAGAGTGACCGTCAGCCCAGGTAGGCAACTGTATCCGTGTCAGATCTGGCTGCTTCCGGGTCCCTCTCCTGTCCTCATCTGTCACTCTCAGGAGACAGTCCTTGGGCTGAGTCCTGACCTCACGCCCCTGTGGGCACTCGGGTGGGGGAGGGGCTTCTCTGTGATGCTCGGGGGTTCCCCACCCTGGGTACCCCCACTCTCTCTGGGCTCAGCGCTCTCTTGACAGCTCAGGGCTGCCGGGTCCCAAGCTGGGGGAAGCTCAGGGGGACACAGGGACATGGGGACCTTCCTCCAAGGAAGGGGCCCAAGGCCTGCCAGTGCTGCCGGACATCGGTGCCAGGTCCCTTGCCTGGGACATCAGTGACTCCCTCTTGGAACTCCTGCATTTGGGTTTCGGGGGGATCATCCCATAGAGTCGGGGGGGGCAGGATTTCCGGGATCTGCAGGAGGCATTGGGGGGGCTGAGCTGGGGGCTGATGCGTGTCGGCCTCTGCATGAACCCTGTCATCCCAGGGCCTCCCAGGGCATGGACTCCTGTGCGGGCAGCAGAGCCCCAGCCCGGGACCTGGGGGAGGGGACTGGGGCGAAGGGGGCTCCCTGGAGTCTCTGGGCCCCGACCTCACACTGAGCCTCCCCTGCAGCGGCTGACAGTGTCCCTGAGGGAGGCCCTACCCAGCATGGGGCCCCCAGCTGAGTCTCAGGGGATGGGACGCAGCCCGGGGCTGAGGAGTCCGGGAAGTGTCAGCCAGAGGCAGCAGCAGTGGGAGGGCGGGGCACTCGGGGGGGGGGTCTGGCTAGCCCAGCCCAAGCCCCCCTACACCTCGAAGTTCCTGATCCTGAGTCCAGCTCACCTGCTTGCTGAAGGGCGGGGGTGGGGTGGGGGTGAGGCTGGTCGCCCCTTCCAGCCTCAGTCCTGAGTCCAGTCCCTGCGGCCGAGGGGGGGGGGGAGAGATCAAGCCTGTCTGTGCCAGCTGGTCTGTCTGTCCACAGCAAACACAGGACCGACCACCACAGCCAGCAATGCCAACGGAGTACCCAACTCCCCGGAGGAGAATGCGGGCTCCCCTAATGAGACCCATCAGCCCAATAAGGCCGGGTAAGCCCCCTCAGATCCTGTAACTCACGTGCCCAATTCTGCCCATCGGGGCCGCTTTGTTGCTGCCTCCAGGACAGAGTTTATCCCCACCCTGAGGCTCCCACAGAGGCTGGGCTGACCCCCATTTCTTGTTGCTCAGTATCTTGGGGCCCACAACACTCCCCATGCAGTAGTGGGTGTCTGGGTGCTGTGATCACATGTTTCTCAAGGTCTATGCGCTGCCCAGCTCTGGGCGGGGGGAGCCCAAGACAGACTGCGGTATTCATGTGGAAGGCCATGGAGATTGGGGCATCCTGGTCACCCGGACCAGGTGGCCAGCAGCCATGGGGCACTGTTCTGTCCCTGGGCTTCTCTCCTTGGCTGGCCCTGCTGCCCCCCATTCCCCAGAGTGGGCGCAGAGTCCAGGCTTGGTGCCCCCAGCTTCTGCCACTCCGAGGCTTCTAGAGCAGAGAGGCCCGGCTCCTCCTGCAAAGGCCCTGAACATGGTGACCCCATGAGGAGACCCCGATTCCCCTCAGAATCCTCAGGTCCCCTCCCTACATGTTCTTGTTCTGAGGTTTCCTCCCCCTAATCGCTCAGAAATGGTGAGCTGAGACCTGCTTCCTCTTCTGGGTCAGCCTTGGAGGCTCCATGAGAGTCTCTGGCCATGGGGGGAGCATCCGGCCAGCTACAGGGTTCTGGAGCTCAGAGGTCATCAGTGCTCCCACCCTGATGGGCTCATTGGGCTGAGCGGGACTCGGGTGACTGAGACCCAGGGGCTGTCCTGGGGGACACTCAGGTGCCCTCACACAGCTGATGGGGTCAGGGGCTTGGGCAGGGGCCTGGGAGGTGCCTCATTTCTTGTCACTGTCCCCCCTAGGGCCCTGCTCAGCAGCGTCCACTTCCTGCTCCCGGTCTTCCTGAAGGCGCCCCTGCTGCTGGTCCTGATGGGGGCCATTGTCTGGGCAAGCTGGACTCAGAGGGACCCTAGGAAATGGACAGAGAACAAATCACAGAGCATTGAGGGGCCAGGCAGATCCGGGGCCCCCACCTTACAAGGTCCGATCCCCTCTTCCTGTAACACTACCAGCCCACATCTGAGCATTTCCAGGTCCTGCTCAAGGGGGGACGCAGTGGTCAGAGATGGGATAAAGGAGCAGGAGGCCCCACTCAGGGTGCAGAGAAGAGAACGTCTGGCCTCTTCCCCCGGATCAAGTCTGCAGCTTCCAGTGGAAACAGCACCCGGGAAAACAGCCTCTGTGGAAAGGGGGGGTGCTAGGTGACCCCCACCCAGCCTGTCCCTCAGCTACGCCCAGCTGAGCTGTGCCTTCTTGTCTATGAACTGGCTCCTACTGGCCTTCCAGAATTGCAGAGAGAATGTCCCTCCTCTAGCAAGCAACAGGGCTGGACAATAAATGCAGGACACACCGGGGCAGATGAGTCCACCGTTGGCCCAGTTTCCGGCAGTCTCACCTCCTAGTCCTGAACAGCCTCTTTGTATCTTGGTGTTTATCTTTGGTTTTGCGGCCACACCTGGCATTGCTCAGGACTTCCTCTGGCTCTGCTCTCAGGGGTCACTCCTGGCTGGCTCAGGGGATTTTGGGGATGCCGGGGATCAAACCTGTGTCAGCTACATGCAAACAAGTGCCTTAAGCCCTGTCGTGTCTCTCCAGCTCCTGAACCTCCTTTCCCCAAGACCCGCTGAGGGACATTAGGTGTTTGCCTGGTCTCAGATCTAGGAGGTCACTAGTCACAACGAGCTTCTCTGAGCTTCCCTTAGAGCCTGTTTCCATATTCCCCAAGGAGAGTTTCTGCAGAACAGGCCGCATCACGTGTCCCCGCTCCCTCCCTGCCACTGTACCTTCTGGCTCTGCTGCTAACAGCGTCTCTTCCTCCATTGGCCCCCTGGGCAGCTCTGCCCTGTACTACCCCCTTCCACTCCTCCCTGCCCCCCGCACAGGTCCTTGCCTACTTGGCTCTTACCAGTCCAGGCTGCTAAGGGCCCTCCACCAGGGCTACAGTCCCCGAAGAGTTCCAAGTTCGGACTCCAGCGCCTCTGAATGCAACATACCAAAAACGCATCTTTGTTTGGCCAAGAAATGCCCCAAGCCCTCAGAAACAGGAAGAGACCTGCGGCCTCCAGGGGCTCTGCCGGAAGTTGCCAGCTTCTTGTGGGCAGGTGCCAGTGGCCAATTTGAACTTCAGGTCTCTAGGGCTGTAGAGACTCTGTCTGTGGCTTTAATCTCCAAATCTGGGGGCGAGTTTGCTCCTTGGAAACTCAGACACACCTTCCCCTTCAGAGGGGAACTGCAGGGGTGGCCAGGAATGGGCAGGACTGATTTTCCTTCTCCTTTGGGACCCCAGGGCCCCGGTGTGACAGCCTGTTCCCTACTGGACCTGGTCTCATCCCGCCTGGTGCCCACTGCTTGTCTCTGCTCCGGGAGCTCTAGCGGCTGTTTCAGTAAAGACATTTCTTGTTTGCCCATTTTCTACTGCATAAAATCCAAGTGATCCACCAGCCATAAGACTTGGTTTCCCATACAGAGTCTCTGAGAACCCCGATCCCTCATCGGGATGGGTAAAGTTGGGTAAAGGTTGACCCCGGGGTTCCCACTTGCAGAGCATGTGCCCTGCCCATTGGACCACCTGCCAGTTCCCTCTTTTGGCTTCATAATAAATGTAAATCATGGGCTGGAGCGATAGTACAGAGGGAAGGGCATTTGCCTTGCACGAGGCCAACCTGGGTTCAATCCCCAGCATCCCATACAATCCCCCAGCACTGCCAGGAGTGATTCTTGAGTGCAGAGCCAGGAATAACCCCTGAGCAGTGCTGTGTGTGACCCAGAAAGCATAAAATAAAGAAAAAATCATGGAGATTCTTGAGTATTTGTCTCAGGGCATTACAGAGGAGTAGCAGATGAAGACCCCAAACACTCACTGATACTTTCTCAGACACACACACCTCACACCACATAAACACACCCTATACACACCTAACAGACACATAATCTCACACTACAGACACATACACATCCCTAACAACAAAGGCACACATACATCTCACACCACAAAAATGCATACACATACCTCACAACATACCCACAATCACACCAGAGGGACATCTCTGTTACTAACTCTGACACACAAACAGCTCATACCAGAGACATGCACACCCTCATACCTGGGCCCGCGCCAGGCTGTGTTCACCAAGGCCCCTCGGAGGGGGGTGGGTTGAGTTTCCCTCCTCGACCCAAGCAGAACCCCGGCAGCCAAAAACCTCCAGAACCCAGCTACACCCATGTTCAGGGCCACTCTTCACAAGCTCGGACAAGCCTCACACATGAAGGAACTGGTAGAGGAACTCAGGTATGCGGGACCCATGGCTGAGATCTCCAAGCCTGCTCGGATCGGGACTGAGCCTCCTCCACCCAGATCCCCCATTTTCCAGTAGCTTGGCCTTCACACTCACAAACTGTCCCCAGCGTCATGGAATCTCATCAATGGCCAAAATCCAGAGACTATAAAACAAAGTTCCCAGAAGAGAGTGACACAGTTTTTTCTGGAGCCTCTGTCCCTCTCAGAGAGCCCAGCAAGCTACCGAGAGTATCCTGCCCACACAGCAAAGCTGGCAAATTATTTTGGCATACTCGATATGCCAAAAACAGTAAAAAAAATGATTGTCCTCATTTCCCTGATCGTGAAAGAGCCCCCAGTATGCCATTGGACTGCACTAGCATGCAACAGAGACAAATAGAGAGACATTACTGGAGCCTGCTGGAGCAAATCGATGAACAATGGGATGGCAGTGATACAGTGATGACAGTGAACTCTGACACACAAAAAGCTCATACCATAGACTCACACACCCTCATACTACACACACATATGCCTCAGGTCACAGACACGCATACTTTAGACTATGTTGCAGACACAGACACACCTTATATCAGAAACTCATACACCTCACACCAAAGAAACACACTGACGCTACACAAAACTCATTTCACACACTCACAGACACACACATCCCTCATACCACATCTCAGATGTACATTCTTCACTGCAGACCATGACTTCCTGACACCACACACGTCATACAACACACATCTCACACCATAAGAAAAACACACATTCCAGTCACACCACACACATACATGCCTCACGCCACATTTGAACCTGAAATCATAGCACAACTTGTGTTACACGTGCCCAACCCGGGTTCTATTCCTCCGCCCCTCTTGGAGAGCCAGGCAAGCTACCGAGAGTATCTCACCCCCACAGCAGTGCCTGGCAATCTACCTGCGGAGTATTCGATATGCCAAAAACAGTAACAATAAGTCTCACATGGAGATGTTACTGGTGCCTGATAGAGCAAATCGATGAGCAACGGGATGGCAGTGACAGTGACGGCTTGACTCACCAATTTGACAATCACGAAGACCTCATGGAACAACAAAGTGCAAACAGCAAAGTGCAAACTCCCGAGAATATGCCCGGGAACACAGCTCACACCATGAACACAGGCACACCACACACGCACAGTGCCTCAGATGCTCTCCTCACACGCGTCGCCCTCAGACACATGCTCCTCACATACATTCCCCTCAGACAAGTCCCCCGACCTCACCTCACCCAGCCCAGATGCCCCAATGCTCAGGCCCTGAGACCTCACTTTACTGGACCCCAACTGCATACCATCCCTTGCTGGGGCCTGAGAGATTGGGGAGATGTGGGGGGCTCCCCATGGTGGGAGGGAACCTCCTAGCAGGGGCGCCAGACAGAGGAGGTGGGGCGTGGAGGGGCGACTGAGAAAAGGGGTGAGGGAACATCTGAGTTTGAAGCGCTGTTTCCCAAACTGTGGTCCGGGGACTGGCTCCCGTGGAAACTCAGACGCGGCCCTCAGCATCTGCCCCTCAGCCAGCTTACCGGGGCTGGGTGTGCCTTCCTGAGTGGGGGGACTCACCCCACACTTGTGTCAGCAGCGCAAGGCCTCGGGGAGGAGGTGACAGAGCACACAGAGAGGTGATAGAGTGTGAGCCAGAGGCACTGACCCGGGTTCTTTGCACCCTTCAGGAGCGAGACCTGGGGAAAGCAAGGCAGGAAACAGCGGAGAGACCTGATGAGCGGGGAGAGGCTGACCGGCACAGTGACTGTGTGAGCCCCGGGGTGCCGGCACCCAGCAAACTCCTCCACCCACACAGCGGCCAGGGTGAGGGAGCCGCTGAGGGGCACGGGGAGCCCTGGGCAGGAAGTGCTTCTCCCAGAAGGCTGGGCCTTGGGAGGGAGCTGCTGGGTGATGGGGTTCCAGAGGCCAGGGGGTGACCCTCCCCTCAGCCTCCACAGCATATGAGCCCAGCCAATAGGAACCATAGCCCAGGGCCCAGGGCCCTCCCCAGGGTTGGGGCCCAGCCAGGCCAGCCTGGGTGCTCTGGCCACAGGCCAGCATGGAAATGGGGGCCCCACCCCCACCTGTGCATCTATCTGTGAGCCTGAGGGTTACGCCCACCCACACACCTCACTCTGCAGTTCTGACAGGGTAGAGGTGTGAGGAGAGCTTCACTCAGGGCTGGAGACCATGGCGGGGGTCCCTGAGCCACACTCCCACAATCCCCCTGCTTCTACCCGGGGTCTCAGGAACCAGCTCTGGGGCCTGACTCCAGACCTCGCCCTCGCCCTGACAGGCTCCCCTCTCTGCTACCCAGGGGCTCCGTGATCCTGAGCCCTCGCTTCCTCGCTGGAACTCAACGGGCACGCCCAGATACTGGGGGACCCTCTCCCGTCTCCCCCATCAGGGCACTGCTGTGCCACTGAGTGGGGCCTCATGGGCCTGTGGTTACTGGGACCCAGCCGTGACCGTGGCCCTTGCTCAGCCACCAACCCTAGGAGGTTCCAGTGGACGGCCCTGGAGGGCCCGGGAAAGACGGGCTCCTCCCCAGAATCATGCTGCAGGGGGTGGGGACAGGCTGGGTGGAGTATGGAGGGGCGACTGAGAAAGGGGGTGAGGGAACATCTGAGTTTGAAGCGCTATTTCCCAAACTGTGGTCCCCACCTGCAGACACAGCCCAGAGCCTTCCTGGGCCCTACACACACATAGCTGCACACACATGTGTACACACTCACACATTTGTACACACTTGCACACACATATGCAAACACACATGCATGCACACATACCTGCACACACATACACCTACACACAGAAAGACCCCCAGATGCAGACTTGCACACACTCACAGACCAGCACAATACACACCTGCTTACAGATTTGCACACACACATACAGATGCACACACACCTGCAGGAAGACACACACCTGCACATACACCTTCATGCAGACAAACACCTGCACATACACAGACTTGCACACACAACTGCACACTCACTGCAGGCACACACCTAAGTATACATACCAGCATACACACATACACCTGCACACACATGCAGACACACATCTTCACTTGCATACCCTGACACACACACTCACCTGCATGCACATAATGCATATGCTCACTCATGCACACGTATCAGGCAGGTGCAGACACATGTGCGTGCAAACAGCAAACCCTTTGTTTCTATCACGGCCATTATAGGAGATGAGAGCAGGGTGGGTGCGGGGGATAAGCTCCCTTGGACTGAGCTGAGCATGTGAGGTAATCATGAGTTCCCCCTCTTCAGCTACACCCCCAGGTCCCATCTGTTCTCTTGCATCATCAGTGGGTGCATGTCCCAAGGATTTGCGTCCTTCACACACACACACACATGCATGCACACACACCAGACATCCTTATACAACTGTACATGTTAAACACATGCTCACAGCCCTGCACCTAAGATCGGCAGCATTACTTCCTACATATGCCCACATACAACACATAATACAGGACTTTATAGGCACACATCAGTACACACACACATGCACGCACACACACTCTCATGCACACATACACATGCATGAGCACTAGCATACCCACGCAACAGCACACAATAAATGTGGGTTCACATCCCTGTACCTAGGACATGCAACAAATCCCTACACATGTGTGCAACCTGCCAGGAGTGATCAGACTCAGAGCCAGGAATAAGCCTGAGCACTGGCAGGTGTGGCTAAAAGCAAAGAAAATACAAAAACCAAAAGCAAACACGGGCTCCCCTGGAACCCAGGAGTCAGGCACTGTGTCAGGGCCCACCATGGTGGGATCCCCAGCCCCAAGCAGAGACAACTAAACAGAAAGGAGGGTCTGCGAATCCCCCAGCCCAGGACAAGCCCCAAGTTCTTATTCCAGGAGCCATCAAGACTCCATAAGGGCCATTTCTGAAAAGTGGGTCCTGGTCTGGCCTTGCTCCTTCCCCAACCCTGCCCCAGCCACCTGCTCTGACACTTCAGGAGTGGGGACTGGCTGAAGGAGGACGCATGAGCGAGAGCGAGAGAGAAAGAGTAAGGAGAGAGGTGAGGGGCTCTGTCTGTCCTGCAGGCTGTGTCCAAACCCCTGCCCCAGGTGAGAGGATGAGTCCCCTCGCACTCCTGCTCCTCCTCTGTGGCCTCTCAGATGAGTCAAGCCTGGCCTGGGAGAAGGGGCCCTGCCTGGGGTCCCGCTGACCCACCCCACTTTCCATGGAGTGTTTTGGTCCTGTGGAGGGTGGGACGGTCTACGTGCAGTGGACCCAGAAAGGATGAGCTGCAGAGGTCGCATAGGGATCCACCCAATGCAGAGCCCTGACCCCTAGCAGGTGGCCAGGTGACAGTGATCGCCCCCTGGAGGGCTCAGGGGGAGCAGTGGGGACAGTACAGAGATCAACGTCCACTCTTCTCAATTCTCTGTCTCTGGAGGGTGGCAGGGGCCCTGGAAGGAGGGAATGGGGTGCAGGAAGGAAAGCGGGAAAAGTGCTGGACAGTCAGGGAGCCTGCATTAAGCATGGGAGCAGGTGGGGCAGGCGAAAGGGCCGAGGGCTGGGAATGGCTAAGGTGGCTCCAGTAGTTGTGCTTACATGGCAGCTGAAGTGGCTCGTGGGTGTAGCTCCCAGAGCTTCCGGAAGGACATGGGTGTGCGGGGATCACCCATCCATGTTCAGAGAAGGCCTGAGATGTCAGTCCCAGGGACCCGAGTATCTTAGGTTCTGGGCAGACTCTGTGAGGTGACCTTAACCCAGAAGAAGTCTTGGGTTCTCAGACCCCTGAGGCTGAGAGCTCTGGGCCTTCTCAAAGTCAGGATGGGCGACCCACACACACCTCCCTGTACTTCCAAAAGTCTTGGCATCTATACCCAAGAACCACCCCCGTTGCCAGCTTAGCTAAGCAGTAAATATTTAACTCCAACTGTACTGACCACTTAAGAACCAGATTTTCGGGGCAAGCAGCCACATTTGAGGCCGCATGACATCTCCAGACTCTCCAACAGTGACTCTCCAACAAGAGCACACAGATGGGATGCGAGGGCATGAGAACCAACCAATCTTGAGTAGCAAAAGCATTAACACCAGAGTTTAACCTGTAAAAGCATTTGAGTAGTTCCTCAGACTAGGACTTAATATCCACATGGTGAGGTACAAAAATTTTCATTCATTATCTTCTAAGGGAATATTTTTGATCCTTGCTTAGTCATTTTTGGGTAACAAGTAACATAAAATAAATTCTGTGAGAACAGGTTTTAGGGTTGGTTGGGAACTGGGAACATGGAAACAAGGTGGATGGAAGGTGACAGTTGTGGTGGGATAGTTGCTGTAATATTAAATGCCCGTAACAAATCTTCATGAACGACTCGCAAACCACAGCATTGAAGTAAAGTGCATTGGGGGAGGGGGGAATCCTCTATGAGGCTCAGTGCCAAGATGATGGACTCTGTCATTGGCTTTGGTTTGTGGGCAACTCCCACTTTTAATATTATTTTACCATTCCCTCTTTATTAGGAGAAATAACCTTATTTCTTTTTTTATCCAGGGACTATTTTTTTTTTTGCTTTTTGGGTCACACCCATTGATGCTCGGGGGTTACTCCTGGCTCTGCACTCAGAAATTACTTCTGGCGGTGCTCAGGGAGCCGTATGGGATGCTGGGAATTGAGCCCGGATTGACCATGTGCAAGGCAAACGCCCTCCCCGCTGTGCTGTCACTCCATCCCCCATCCATGTACTTTTCTCTGTTCTTTGCATTTCCACTTTTTGTATTGGTATGTCCTGATGTTATATTTGTATCTAGTCAAATTTATGAAAATATTTAGCTAAATATCAAGAGAACAATGCATCTTAAAATCATTCACATGAAATGAAAATGATCTAAAGTGATTTGGTTTGGAGGTCTCTTAAAAACCTGCTATAATATTTTTACTATTTTTAAAAATTTTTTTATTGAATCACCATGTGAAAAGTTACAAAGCTTTCAGGCTTAAGTCTCAGTTGAACAATGCTCAAACTCCCATCCCTTCACCAGTGCACAAATTCCACCACCAGGAACCCCAGTATACCTCCCCCCACCCCAGCCCCACCCTCCGCCTGTGTAGCTGATAAATTTCACTTTACTTTTCTCATTACTTTGATTACATTCAATATTTAAAAAATAACTCACTATTATTGTTTGGAGTTCCCCCCCCTCAAAGTCAGACCTATTGAAAGGAAGAGGAAGCATTTGATACTTTGTTTTCCATTGCTGACAATAAAGAGATATGAGGTATCACGGCTGCGCAGTTTTGGATTTCTGTATTTTAGTAACTAAATCCAGGGAAATTTCTGCCAGAAATTGCATCACTGCAAGCTCATAAGATGGTGGCCAGGCAACAATACCGGGGTGCCAGACGGAGAAGGTAGAGCCAGCACGCCTTCTCCAGATGGAGCCCCGGTGACACTGAGCTTCTACTAACATGGCTCCAGTATGCGGGACTGGGACAATTCCAAATCATGGGGGGGCACTGGAATGGGTGGCACCAGCCCAGTTTCCAATTTGCCACTGCAACTGGAAGGCACGCCCTCGACCAGCCCTCGGAGCCATCTTGCCACAGCATCCAACAGTGAAGAATCAGGGCCGGGCTGGCAGGCACCGCAAGCCGGAGAATGCTCCGGACGCCAGACTGGGCCAACAACACCAGGGTGCCAGATGGAGAAGGCAGAGTTTAGCACGTCTTCTCCAGATGGAGCCCCGGCGACACTGAGCTTCTACTAACATGGCTCCGGTATGCGGGACTGTGACATCTCCAAACTGCGCAGCCGCCTACGCAGCCTCACGACCTTTTCTGATACACAAAAAATATGCTCAGGAATGGCTCCACCACCCCTGAGAGTCCATTATCCCAGAGGCACAGAAACCAATCTCAGAATGCAGAAGCTGCTGGCAGATATACTCCTAGACTCTGAACTAAGCTATGGCCCCGTGCAGCCCCAGGAGGGGAAGGGTTTCTGTCCCTTGGCCTTTTCACCCCTGCGACAGCATGGCGACCACCACCGTTCAGAACCAATTGGACAGAGATTTAGGACTTTGTAGTGATGGTATGGGATGCATGGGGAATCTCACAATGGGCAGACAGAACCGGCACTGCCTCCTGCCCAAATGAGACCCCGAGCGGTCACCCATGAATAGTTCCTCCTCTCCTGAACAGCCATGATCCCAGCACCACAGGAACCAATCTTGGAATGCAGCGGCTGTTGGCAGAAATACCTCTGGACTTAATATCAGAATTACAAAACTGGGCAGCCACTTTCATGACTGTGCAACATCATCTGCTCTTTGTTACCAACAATAGAAATCATAAAATCTAACGATGCCATTCCGACAGGTCTGACTGTTGGAGGAAAAACTCCAAATAATGATAGTGAATTTTCTGTCGAAAATTGAATGTAATCAAAGTAAGGAAAGAGTAAAGTGAAAATCATCTGCGGGGGCGCGGTATGCTGGGGTTTTTGGTGGTGGAACATGGGCACTGGTGAAGGGATGGGTGTTTGAGCATAGTATGACTAAGACTGGATCCTAAAAGCCCTGTAACTGTTTTCACGGTGACCCAATTAAAAAATATATTTAATTTCCGGATCCATTTAGCCACTCTGTGTCTCTTGATAGGTGCATTTAGGCCATTGACATTGAGAGAGATTATTGTGATGTGGTTTTGTGTCATCTTTCTGTGGGATTTGTTGTTCTTATGGGGCTCCTCCTTGTCTTACAGTAGCCCCTTTAGACCTTCTTTCAAGATTGGTTTTGAGTCTATGAAGGACCTGAGCTGTTGTTTATCCGAGAAGTAGTGTATAGTTCCTTCGAGTTTGAGTGAGAGTTTAGCCGGATAAAGTATTCTTGGTGAGGCATTCATTTCGTTGAGTTTTTTCACTATGTCCCACCATTGTCTTCGGGCTCGGAGGGTTTCTTCTGACAGATCGGCCGTAAATCTGAGGGGTGCTCCTTTGTATGTGATTTCCTTCCTTGACCTTGCTGCTTGCAGAATTGCGTCTCTATCCATGGTATCCGTCATTCTGACTATGATATGCTTGGGGTCTTTTTATTTGGGTCTCTTTTTGCCGGTACTCTTCAGACTCCTTGTATCTGGATGCCTGCCTTCTCCAGCTCTGGGAATTTCTTAGCAATGATATCTTTGACTGTGTTTTTTTCATTGGGGTTGCTTCCCTGCGGTTCTGGTACTCCAATGATTCTTATGTTGTTCCTCTTGAAGTCATCCCCCAGGGCTCTGATTCGCTCTATAGCCATTTTGAGGTCTTTGGCCATGATTTGTTGTTGTCTATAAGCTTTCTGCAGCTAATCTTCCAGATCACTGATTCTGTCTTCGGCTGTAGTCATTCTACTGTTGAGGGCATCTAGTGAGATTTTTATTTCATCTACCGATTGCTTTATTTGTGAGACTTCCGTTCGAAGGTTTGAAATTTCTGCTCTCATTTCTGCTCTCATTTCTTCCTGTATTTTCTTGGTAGACCGTTCCAGCGCTTCATTCATCTCCTCCCTTAATTTATTGGATGTCTGTTCCATATTTGCTTGGAGTAGGTCGACTCTCCTCCAGATTTCCTCTCTGAATTGTTTATCTGAGAGGTCGTAGATGTGAGAAGCCCCTGTTGAGGTTTCTGGTATCTCTTCTTCCCCCTCTCTTCGCGGGGGGGATTTTCGCTGCTTCTTCATATTGTCACGGAAGTGTAGAGTTGGAACCTTGTAGTTATTTATTACTCTTCCTTTTTGTGGGAAGAAGGGGCTCCGATTGTGCTAAACTTCCCTTATTCACTGATAGCTTTTATACTGTCAGCCTAAGCTAATGGCTATTTAGCGTAAGTGTTTGAGAGGGAAGTATAAGCACAAAAGTGTATAAATCTGTAACTGTACCCTCACGGTGATTCTCTAATTAAAAATAAATAAATTATAAAAATAAAAAAAATTAAAAAAATAAAAAAAATAAAAAAAATATATTTAAACAAATTAAAAATAATAATAATAAATGTCGGCCAGGGCTCAGTTCACAGTCTACAGACATTTCTGCAAGAAGCTGCTCGTGCTGAAGTAGTTTAGCTGGCCTCCGGGGCCATGGTCGTGCAGCAGCGGAGAGGCCACACACGAGCGGCTGCCAGGGTTACATCTCGTTGGAGGGCCAAAAACCTGCTATAATTTGGTAATATAAAACAGACAATATAAAAGTATAAAGACTTGGGGTTTTTTTTTATAAAAACACTGAGGTTTAGGAATGTAGCTTAGTGATAAGAGTACTTGCCTTGAATGTGTGATGTCCTGGGATTAGTGTTTGGGTCATAGCAATAAAGTAATGAAACAAGAAAGAAGGAAAGAATAAAAGAAAGAATGGTAGAGAGGAAGGATGAAAGGAAGAAAGAAAGGAAGGAAGGAAGGAAGGAAGGAAAGAAGGAAGGAAGGAAGGAAGGAAGGAAGGAAGGAGGGATATATTGCATATTCAAACTGGTGTGCAAAAGTCAAAGCTGAATTCAAAAATAAATTCTTGTTAAACAAACATAAGCCAACAATCTTACAATTCCTGTGTTATAGGGTGAAGAAATAGTACAGTAGGTAGGGTGTTTGCTCTGCACACTGCCAACCCTGGTTTGGTCCCTGGCACTTTATATGTTCCCGGCACCACCAGGACTGAATCCTGAGCACAGAGCCAGGAGTAAGACCTGATCAATGCTGCATGCATTGCAAAAGTAAAGTTTAAAAAGTGAGATTAAACAAATTCTCTTTTTTCTCTGGCCACACATGGTTGTGCTCAGAGTTTATTCTGTCATTTCTTTTAATTAATAAATTTATTTATTTATTCTTGGCTTTTTTGGTCGTTGAGCCTAGACCAAACGCCCAAAGAACTTCACATTGGGACCCATGGCCTAGAATGGAACGATCAGGGTGAGAGACCGTCTGAGTTTATCATGTCGACCAAGACCATCCATGGTAACTCACAGTTCCAGAAGGCCAAATCTAAATGCTGGACATGGGAATCTCCCAGTGAACAGTTCCACAATGAAATTGACTACATCATATTCAACTGAAGGATTTGCCTGACCGATGTCGCTGTTGTCCCAAAATTCCAAATGGAATCGGACCACCATCTACACCGTGCAAAATTCTCCTTCACAGAGTGGGGAGAAAGGTCTACAAAGTTTAAGTTTAAGAAGGGAACTCCCAGAATGACCACCAACTGGGAGTTCTTTGGCACTATTGCAGCAACGTGGGAAGATGCCGTCCTTGACAACATCGACAAGGAATACGATCGACTGGTTCAGGACCTCCATGACTGCACAAAGAATGCCGAGAGTTAAAAAGCCACAGACACCCGTCTTTGGAAACTCTCAAGCTCAATCGTCAACGTGGTTTGGCGTGAGTCTCAGGCAACCACAAGCTAACATCCGAGCTCACAAAGCTGTGCAGAGAAGCAATAAAGGAAAACCTCAAAGAGAGAAGAGCAGCAGTGTTGACTGATGCGGCAGAAGCCAGGAAAAGTATTTGCAATGCTCGCCTGTCCTTCGCCAACTTCAAGACCAAGATGACTGCCCCCTGATGTCCTGATGGATCTATCACATCTTCCAGAAAGGCAATGGAGAGGATTTTTCACGACTTCTACTCAGATCTCTTTGACAGCCATGTCCACCTTCCCACATACCAAATTCCGCAGGATGGATATGTCATTCCCAACGTCCTCCCTTCTGAAATCCAACATGCCATTTCCTTGGTAAATACACATACAGCACCCGGTCCAGACAAGGTCAGACCCGAACACCTGAAGAATCTTCCGCCAGTACTCATCAATACACTGGCTCGGCTCTTTACACGATAGCTGTCTGAATGCAAGGTTCCGTCCCAGTGGAAAACCAGCAGGACCATTCTGTTGTACAAGAAGGGAGACATTCATGACATCAGCAACTATCGCCCAATCTGCCTGCTGTCTGTCATCTACAAGTTGTTCACTTGTGTCATCCTGAATAGAATAGGCAGAACACTACATGAAGGACAATCATGCAAGCAAGCCGGGTTCTGAAGGGGATTCGGCACAATCCACCATATCCACACAGTGACCAAACTCATTGAAGTTCCGTGAGAGTTCAAGATGCCACTCTGTATAATGTTCATCAACTTAAAGAAGCCCTTTGATTCTGTTGAGACTGAAGTGGTCATCGAAACCCTAGCTGTATTATGGATTCACCACCGGGATCTCACCATTCTACAAGGAAGTGATTGTTGATGTAAAGAGAGGGGTTCGGCAAGGTAATACCATTTCATCGAAACTCTTCAGTGCCACCCTAGAGAGCATCATGCTACGACTGGAATGGGAAGAAATGGGAGTGAAGATAGATGATCGGCAAGTACACTACCTCCACTTCGCTGATAACATCGTTCTCACAATGCCAAATATTAGCCAAGTGGCACTAATGCTGGCTGATTTTGACTGCAAGTGTGGAAAGGTCAGACTGCAGCTGAATCTCAACAAGACAATGCTCATGAAAAACAAACTAGTCCCTGACATTCCATTTGCCCTCAATGGAACAAACATCTCTGAATGCAGCCGCTATGTGTATCTGGGTTGACAACTCAACATGAAGAATGACTTGGCGCCAGAGCTGCGCAGGAGGAAGAGAGCAGCATGGAACGCCTTCAAGAGTGTCAAAGAAGTGGTTAAGAGGACAAAGAACCTCCAACTCCGGGCACATTTTTCCTATTCCACCATTCTTTCTGCATTAATATACGCCTCAGAGACCTGGGTCCTACGCAAACAGGATGAGAAGGCTATTCGAGTATCCCAAAGAGGAATCGGAAGAGCTATGTTTGGTGTATCACGTTTCACTTAAGTGAGAGAAGGAATCCGGAGTTCTTACCTCCGTCGAAGGTCAAGAATCAGGGACGCTGTCTCGTTTGCCAAGGCATCAAAAATTAGATGGGCCGGACATGTAATACGATTCAAAGACGACCGCTGAACTAGAGCTGTTACCAACTGAATCCATGGGACGTCAAAAGACCACGTGGCCGCCCACCAACAAAATGGTTAGACTTCTTCGACAAGATCCTGAATGAAGGATTTGAGGCTCTTCCTGTTCCTGTAACAAGCTGATATCATTGAGCTTCACTAACACGCGACAGGGACAAATGGAGATATTACTAGCGCCCGCTCGAGCAAATCGAAGATCAACAGGACGACAAGTGATACAAGTGAAGTGATGGCTTTTTTGGTCATACCCAGAGATGCCCAGGGGTTACTCCTGGCTCTGCAGTCAGGAATCATTCCTGGTGTTACTGGGGGACCATATGGGGTGCTGGGAATCAAACCTAAGTTGGCCTTGTGCAAGGCAAATGCCATACCCATTGTACATCACTCTAGCCCCAGGAGATATTCTGAAAGAAATAAAAGGAATCCATCTAAATTTTTGAGAAATTAATAATTTAGATGATTAAAGATAGCAATACTAACTGAAACTCAATACAGCTTGAATGTATGAAGAGGTAAAAGAGGAAAAAATCTTTGATCAAAATAATATAAGTACTTAAAGGGTTGATATCAAGGGTATATAAAGCACTGGTTGAACGCTACAAGAAGAAAACATCCAACCCCATCAGAAAATGTGCCGAAGAAATAAACAGAAACTTTTCCAAGGAAGAGATACAAGTGGCTAAAAGGTACATGAAAAATTGCTCTGCATCACTAATCATCAGGGAGATGCAGATCAAAACAACCATGAGATACCACCTCACACCACAGAGAATGGCACACATCCAAAAGGAAAAAAGCAACCGCTGTTGGAGAGGATGTGGAAAGGACCCTCCTACACTGCTGGTGGGAATGCCGACTGGTCCAGCCCCTTTGGAAAACAATATGGACGATCCTCAAAAAATTAGAAATTGAGCTTCCATTTGATCCAACAATTTCACTTCTGGGAATATACCCTGGAGAAACAAAAAAGTACAGTCAAAATGACATGTGATGGAGTATCTGAGCCTGAAGCGCCTGTTTCCCAAACTGTGCTCCGGGGACCGGTTCCTGTGGAGACACAGACCCGGCCCTCAGCATCTGCCCCTCAGCCCAGCTTCCCGGGGCTGATGTGTCTTCCTGAGTGGGGGATCCACCCTACTCCTGTGGTCAGCAGTGGGTGTCCTTGGGGAGGAGTCGACAGAGCAGCTGGAGAAGTAACAGAGTGAGGGCCAGAGGCGCTGACCTGGGTTCTTGGCAGAGTGTGTAAGACCTGGGGAAAGCGAGGCAGGAAGCAGCGGGGAGACCTGAGCAGAGAGAGGCTGACCAGCACAGTGACTGTGTGAGCCCCGGGGTGCTGGCACCCAGCAAACTCCTCCACCCACACAGCAGCCGAGCTGGCAGAAGTGACGTCGGGGGCCCCAAGGGTAGCTTATTTGAGGCGGGGAGGAGAGAGTCTGTGATGAGACCCTGTGTGGCACAGACCTTGAGTCCCGCCAGCTCCACAAGGTGACTGTCAAGCCACGCATGATGTCCACTTAGTCATCTCAGCATGGGAGTTAATCCCCCTTCACCCGTTTCTCTCGGAGCCGCAGCCTCAGGCTGGAGCGAGGAGCTGCTCTCTGCAGGAAAGGAGAGCCAGCCCTGGGCTTACCCAGGGGTCCCGGGCCCTTGTCTTTCCTCACAGAAAGGAATTTCAGCAGATGAGCAGTGAAGAAAACAGCTTTTATGGAGAGGGTTTGAGAAAGGGGAAGGAGGGAGAGCAAAGGGAGGGTGGGTAATGCGCTCAAGGGAGAAGAGGGCTTCTCCAGACGTGGAGCGAGCCCCAGGCCACAGCTCCAGAGGGGAGATGCGGGTGACATACGTGCTCAGCAACGTGGCACAAGCAGCACAAGGGCTCAGGCAGCATAAGTGAGCCCTGTCTTTGTTCAAGATGGCTTTCATAGGGTTTCTCCAACCTACCTAATGTGGGGCTTTCTAGCAAGGTAAGAGTCCGTTGCTAGGGTTATTGCCAAGGGGGTAGAGTTGGGGATAGTTGATGGTCCTCTTTGAAATTCCATGCCTGGCCTTTGTTGCTGCTGGAGTTTCTCTCGGAGCAGCGTTCAGCCTTCTCTGGGTCTGTTGCTGGCACCAGGTGAAGCCTTGTCAGGCCTGAGCTCCTGTGCTCACAAGGTGGGCCCTGACGGCCTTCGGTGGTTTTACTACATCCTAGGAACCCCACTGCCATGGGGACCCTTCCCTGCCTACTGGCCTGCCTGCAGCAGACAGGCTCCCCTTGGGGCAGGATCCTTCTCAGTTGGAAATGTTCTCACCTTCCGGCCAGCAGCTTCATCCTGGAGGAAGGCGTCAGGCAGAGATGGCAGAGCCACAAATAGAAGGGGCAGGGCCTAGGGGTGCTGGGCGCCCCAGCCCTAGAAACTGGATGCTAAGCTTTAGTTTGGTAAAGGACATGAAATTCGGGTGGGGGCTCCCTTCCGGGTCTCAGGTATCCTTCCTCTTTTTGTGTGTTGCAGGATCGGGGAGTAGTTGCAGGAGGAAGAGAGAGAGAGAGAGAGAGAGAGAGAGAGAGAGAGAGAGAGAGAGAGAGAGAGAGAGAGAGAGAGAGAGAGGGTGGGGAGAGAGAGACAGAGACAGAGAGAGCAATAGCAGTAGACAGAGAAGAGAGACAGAGAACAAGGAGCAGAAGGAGGGAGGGTGAGGGGCTCCATCTCTCCCACAGACTGTGCCCACACCCGGGTCCCGGGTGAGAGGATGCGGCCACTCGCGCTCATGCTCTTCCTCTGCTGCCTGTCACGTGAGTCGGGCCTGGCCTGGGGGAAGGGGCCTTGCCTGGGGTCCCGCTGAGCCCACGCCGGTTCATCAGGAGACCCCAAGGCTGAGCTGGTGTTACAGCAGCCGGTGCCTGGGGTGGGGTGGCCCAGGACAGGTGGGGACTGTCCCCAGTGTGATGGGCTCGACAAGGGTCAATGCGAGGCTGGGGGCAGTATGAGGACCCACTCAGGGCAGAGCTCCTGACCCCAAAGGGTGGCCCCAGTGGGCAGTGAGGCCCCGGGTCGGGTGTGGGGGAGCACAGAGTGGAGTCAGCACGGAGACCAGCGGTCACTCCTCCTGCTGCTCTGTCCCCAGGGGTGGGGGGACCCGGGAAGGAGAGAAAGAGGCGCAGGGAGGAAAGTAGGGAGCGTGCTGGACAGTCAGGGAGCGTGGCCTGGGCACTGGGCACTGGGAGAAGGAGAGGGCAGAAGGGCCAAGGACCTGAAACACTGAGGTGGGTCCGCGTGTCCTGAGGGGGCATTGACCCGGGCCCTGCGAGTGGGCGGTGGACCCTCTGATGAGGTCAGGGGCTTCTGGTCCTTCTCCGTGTGTCCCCGTGGTGGTGGGGAGGGAGCCCAGGGCCAGCAGGCAGGTGGACGCCAGCTCTTGAGCTGTCTCTAGGGTGAGGGCCTGACCCGGAAGCACTTGGACTCAGTCCTTGACCTTCCCCCACCTCCAGGCATCTCTGCAAGTCTTCCCTGCTCTCTACTTAGAAACCTGTCTCTACACAGGGAATTCCTAATTTTAATAGTTGCTTTAGCCTTCTCTCTTTATCAAGAGAAGCAACTTTTTTTCTTTTCTCATTTTGTTCTTGCATTTGGGTCACACCCGGCGATGCTCAGGGGTCCCTCTTGACTCTACACTCAGAAATTTCTCCTGGCAATACTGGGAGCAGACATGGGTGCTGGGAAGCCAGCGGAGTCAGGGGCGTGCACTGCAGGGGCCTCAAATGCTGTCTGACCTCTCCAGCTCTTTCCCTTTCTATTTTATTCGTTCCACTTATTTTCCTAATTCTTTTGCCTTTTCATTTATTGACATGTTCAGCTGTTGTTTGTTTTTCATTTATTTTAATTCATTCATTTATTTTTCAATTTTTAGTTTTAGAAAGTTGTTCACATAATTTATTACCTTCAATATTTCTTTTATTTCTTATTTTTTTGCTTTTTGGTCCACACCCAGCAATGCTCAGGGGTTACTCCTGGCTTTGTACTCAGGAATTACTCCTAGCAGTGATTGGGGGACAATATGGAATGCCAGGGAATGAACCCGGATCAGCCGCATCCAAGGCAAATACCCTATTCGCTGTATTGTCACTTCAAACCCTACCTTCAATATTTCAAGGCCAACCCCCCCCTACCATTACACCTTCTCACCACCATTACTTTGAATTTTTCCCACCACTACCCAAGCCTACCCCAAAGGCAGATGCTAAATAAGATATCTTGTAGTGCTTGTTATGAATAATTCACTGAACATGATCCAAAACGGTTTTCTTAGAGGGAAGTGTGTGAGAATAGTTGTAACTCACCTTGGAGCCATTAAGCCCCTGTATAAGAGATCCCTAACGTGTTGTTACAGGTTGAGCCTTGTGTGCAAATATATATAGATATTTTTTTGATGAAGATCGCTTTCAACTATACATTCCATTAAATGTGGTGTACTACTCTTGCTATATCATTGGCATAAAGTATGAGATATTTGGAATTCTAAAATTTAAATAGGTGATAGAACTGGAGTTAAACTGTTTTTTTATTTTAAGTTTTTATTTCATTGAATCACCGTGAAAAAAATTACAAAGCTTTCAGGTTTAAGTCTCAGCCATATACTGATTAAATCCCCATCCTTTCACCAGTGCACATGTTCTACCACCAAGAACCCCAACCCTCTCCCACCCACCCCCCACGTAAGTAACTAATGATCTTCACTTTATTCTCTCTATACTTTGAATACATTCAATATTTCAATAGAGAACTCACTATTATTGTTTGGAATTTTCCCCCAACAATCAGGCCTGCTGAAAAGGCATCATTTAATAATTTCTTCTCATTGCTGAGAGTGAGGACTCTGAGTTCTGGGTTTTGGGTTTCTGATATTTTAACTCGGTTCACAGTCTAGATGCATTTCTGCAAGAAGCCGCTCTGGGTGCCAAAATGGGTTAGAAGACCTCTCGATCATAGTCTTTAGGATCAGAGGGTCCATTTCTCGCGCTGCAGTGGGGTTAAACTTTTAACTGGATCGGGATTATGGAATCCAGAGGCATCTCTGCAGAGTGTTGCTCTCTCTCTCTTTTTTTTTTTAAATTTTTTATTGAGTCACCATGTGGAGAGTTACAAAGTTGTCAGGTTTAAATCTCAGTTATACATGCTCGAATACCCATCCCATCACCAGTGCACATATTCCACCACCAAGAATCCCAGTATAGCTCCACCCCGCACCCCCACTCCTAACCCCCCACGCCCCTAGCTCCCCCACCCTTAGCCCCCCCGCTTGTGTAACTAATAAATTTTACTTTACTTTCACTTTGCTTGCATACAATATTTCAACAAAACTCACTATTATTGTTTGGAGAGTCTCTCCCCTAAAGTCAGACCTGCTGAAAAGGAAGCATTAGATAATTTGTTTTCCATTGCTGAGGATGAAGAGGTATGAGGTCGAGTGACCACACTTAGCGGCCTCTCGGTTTTGGGTTTCTGTATTTTAGTATTTTAGTAACTAAGTCCAGAGAGATATCTGCCAGAAGTTGCATCGTTGCCAACTTGTACTTCTCAGTTACATTATATTCCACATATGAGTGCAATATTTCTATGTCTGTCTCTTTCTTTCTGACTCATTTCACTCAACATGATACTTTCCATGTTGATCCATTTATATGCAAATTTCATGACTTCATGTTTTCTGACGGCTACATAGTATTCCATTGTGTAGATGTACCAGAGTTTCTTTAACCAGTCATCTGTTTTGGGGCACTCTGGTTTTTTCCAGATTCTGGTTATTGTAAACAGTGCTGCAATGAACATAGAAATACATATGCCATCTCTACTATGCCGTTTTGCCTCTCCGGGATATATTCCCAGGAGTGGTGTTGCTGGGTCAAATGGAAGCTCAATTTCTAATTTTTTGAGAATCGTCCATATTGTTTTCCAAAAGGGCTGAACCAGTCGGCATTCCCACCAGCAGTGAAGAAGAGTCCCTTTCTCCCCGCATCCACGCCAACACCGGTTGCTTTTTTTTTTTGGATGTGGGCCAGTGTCTGAGCTGTGAGATTATATCTCATGGTTGTTTTGATCTGCATTTCCCTGATGATTAGTGATGTGGAACATTTTCTCATGTGCCTCTGAGCCATTCGGATTTCTTCTTTAGGAAAGTTTCTGTTCATTTCATCACCCCATTTTTTGATCGGGTTGGCAGTTTTCTTCTTGTGGAGTTCAACCAGTGCATTGTTTTTTTTTATTTTTTTTAATTTTTTATTTTTTTTATAGTTTATTTTTAATTAGTGAGTCAACGTGAGGGTACAGTTACAGATTTATACATTTTTGTGCTCATGTTTCTCCCTTACAAAGTTTGATAACCCATCCCTTCACCAGTGCCCATTCTCCACCACCAGTAAACCCAACATCCCACCCCCCCTTCCCAGTCCCGTCTCCCCCCACCCCACCCTGCCACTATGGCAGGGAATTCCCTTTTGTTCTCTCTCTCTGGTTAGGTGTTGTGGTTTGCAATAACGGTGTTGAGTGGCCATTGCGTTCAGTCTCTAGTCTATATTTGGCCCGCATCATCTTTCCCCCACATGACCAACAACCACATTTTACTTGGTGTTCCCTTCTCTGAGTTGCCCAGAATGAGAGAACAGCCTCCAAGCCATCAACCAGTGCATTGTATATCCTTGTTATCAACCCTTTATCGGATGGGTACTGCATAAATATCCTTTCCTATTCTGTAGATTGTCTTTGTACTTTGGTCACTGTTTCTCTTAAGGTGCAGAAGCTTCTTTGTTTGAGATAGTCCCATTTATTTATCTCTGTTTTCACTTGCTTGGCCAGTGGCATGTCAGCTTTGAAGATACCTTTGGCTTCAATGTCGTGGAGGGTTTTGCCGACCTTGTCTTCAATGTACCTTAGGGATTCTGGTCTGAGGTTGAGGTCCTTAATCCATTTTGATCTGACTTTTGTACATGGTGATAGGTGGAGGTCTAAGCCCACAAGAGAGTGTTGCTCTCTTCCAAGATGTATTTGTGAGTCTCTGGATCATGGGTATTAATGACCTATGCCAGAGGCAGTTTGTGGGCATGACTACCAGGCTCCCGGAAGCACAGGGACATGGGGGCAGGGTGCCCATTCCTGACTTTCTGTGAGCCTGGAGATTTAGCCACACAACCCACATTCCTGGGTTTTTCAGCGGATTTGTTCTCATGGATGAGGCTCATTCCAAGCCTGTGGAGATGGACTGTGAGCATGGTGGCAATTGGGTTCTGGAGTTTGCAGCTGCCGGGGTTCTGTTGAGGCAGGTGGATGGATTCACCCATCCCCTCAGGTGTTATATTTGTACCTAATCAAATTTTATGAAACTGTTTAGCTAAATGTTAAAAAGATGAATGCACCTGAAAGTCTTTCACAGGAAATTAAAATGATCTGAAATGATTTTGGTTTGATATCCCTGATACATCCTGATATAATTGGATAATATAAAATATAGATCATAGAAAAGTATAAAGACATTTTATATTTAAAAAAACAAAACAGGGGGCTGGAGAGATAGCACAAGGTAAGGTGTTTGCCTTGCACGTGCCCAACCCGGGTTCGATTCCCAGCATCCCATATGGTCCCCAGAGCACGGCAGGGGTACTTCCTGAGTGCAGAGCTAGGAGTAACCCCTGTGCTTTGTTGGGTATGACCCAAAAAGAAAAAAATAAGGCGGTTTAGGAGTAGAGCGTTGAATGCATGATGTCCGGAGTGTAATACTTAGCTCAGAGAAAAGAGAGGGGCTGGAGCGAACGTACAGTGGGTAAGTCACTTGCCTTCCATGGGTCTGACCCTGGTGAATCACCCCATAGGGTCCCTCAAGCCTGCCAGGAGTGATATCTGAATGCAGAGCAAGGAGTAACAACTGAGTACTGCTGGGAGTGACCCAAACAAACAACGACAACAAAAGAAATAGAAATGAGATATTAAAAAAAGAGGAAGGAAGAAGGAAGGAAGGAAGGAAGGAAGGGAGGAAGGAAGGAAGGGAGGAAGGAAGGAAGGAAAGAAGGGAGGGAAGGAGGAAGACAGAGAGGTTTCCATCTGAGATGATCCAAAGGTGCTAGAATCAGTGTTTAACATCCTGATAGTTATCAAAACATACATTTAAAATATAAAAATTTTTAAATTTATTTTCTGTTGTGGCGCTGGGAATGGAATCCAGAACCTCACAAATGCAAGTTGCTCTCCTACTGATCCCGTCTGACGTCCCCAAATATGCTTTAAAATAGCAATATTTTATGCTATATGAAAGATATATCTTTTAAAAGTAAAAAAAATCCAAAAATGTTGTTGTTGTTTTTGGAACCACCCCACAGTGTCAGGGCTCGAGCTCAGGGATGACTCCTGGCAAGAAATGAATCACTTAGGTAATAAAAAATGACCCCCAATATTAATACTCTATAAAATAGATATCATTCTGTGTAGTTCACTCAGGAGAAACAAAATGTCTTCTTTTGTAAATTATTAATAAAATAGAATAAAATATTACTATTCATGGGTAAATGTTGACATAATCAAGAAACTTTCCCTAGCGAAGAATTTGTTGTTTTGTTTTGTTATGTTTTGTTTTGTCTGGGGGCCAGACCTGGTGATGCTCAGGAAAACTCCCAACCTGCCCTCAGGAATCTCCCCTGGCAGTACTGGGGTTCGAGCCCAGTCCTGCAGGGCTGCTAAGGGACAGGCTGAAGTGTCCATGTACAGTGGGTCGGGGCCGCCAGGCAGGGGTCATCACTGCTCAGAGTCACAGTCTTGGAGTCTCTGAGGCCCATATGGGGTCCAGAGTTCCGGGAAGGACAGAAGGGACTGGGGCAGGTGGGTATGGGCGGGGAGGGGTGGGGCAGTCCACGTGCCCATGGTGGTGCTGCCGGCGCTGGGAGGTGACAGGCTCGTGCATTTGTCTCCAGGCTCAGCTGCTCTCACGGGACCCGTAGTAGCTGTCGGTCAAGCTGGAGGCACCTTGGCAGTGACCTGTGCGTATGATGCCGGATATGAGAGGGACCTGAAGTGGTGGTGCCGAGAGGAGGACCTCGGTGGCTGTCGGAACCCTGTAGAAACCAATGGAACAGAAGAGGCGGTGAGGAAGGACCGAGTGACCATCAGGGACGACCAGAGTCAGCACAGGCTCACCGTGACCATGGAGCGGCTCAGGGACAATGACGCGGGAAGGTACTGGTGTGGGATTCAGAGAAAGAGACATAAACTGAAGTTCCTGATCAGAGTGACCATCAGCCCAGGTAGGCGACTGCGTCCTTGTCACAAGTCCCACAGACCCTGCTCGGACTTCTCCCCAGGCCCCTCTCCTGTAATCATCGGTCGCTCTGCGGGGACTGTCCTGGGTCTGAATCCTGGTCTCATGCCATGTGGGCACAGGGTGGGGGAGGGGTTTCTCTGCGATGCTCAAGGGTTCCCCCACTCTGGGTGCCCCCGCCCTCTCTGGGCTCAGCATTCTCTGCCCGGCTTAGGGCTAGCCGGGCCCAGAGCCGGGAAACTCCCGGGGACACAAGGACATGGGGATCCTCTTCCAGGGAGGGGGCCCAGGACCTGCCAGTGGTCGGTGCTTGGTCCTTTGCCTGGGACATCAATGACTCCCTCCTGGAACCCCTGCACATGGGCTTCTAGGGAGCATACTGCAGAGTTGGGGGGCCAGGGCTCCCCAGGGTCTGCAGGAGGTATTGCGGGGGCTGAGCTGGGGCCTGATGCTTATCGGCCTCTGCACGGCCGTTTCATCCCGGAATCTCCCAGGGCGCGGAGCCCTGTGCGGGCAGCAGAGCCCAAGCCTGAGACATGGGGGAGGGGCTGGCTGGAGCAAGGAGGCTCCCCGGAGACTCTCGGCCCTGACCCCACGCTGAGCCTCCCCTGCAGTGGCTGAGAGTGTCCCCAAGGGAGGCCCTGCCCAGCATGGGGCTGAGTCTCAGGGGAAAGGGCACAGTCTGGGGCTGAGGAATCTGGGAGGTGTCACCCAGAGGAAGCAGCAGTGGGAGGGTGGGACACTCGGGGGTTCACCTATCCCGGCCCGAGCCCCCCGCAGCTAACAGTTCCTGATCCTGACTCCAGCACACCCGCTTGCTGAAGGACCGGGAGGTGGGGGTGAGGCTGGTCGCCCCTTCTAGCCTCAGCCCTGAGCCCACAGGTCCTGACACCACGGGCAGACTAGAGAACAAGCCTGTCTGTGCCAGCTGGTCTGTCTGTCCACAGCAAACACAGGACCGACCACCACGGCCACCTTCTCCAGCAATGCCCCCACAGGACCCGACCCCCTGGAGGAGAACTCAGGCTCCCCCAACGAGACCCGTCACACCAGTAAGGCCGGGTAAGCTCCTCAGATGCTGCAGACCACACATCCGACTGCCCATCAGGGCCACTTTGTAGCCGGGTTCAGGCCAGAGTTTATCCACCCCCTCCCTTGAGGCTCCCACAAAGTCTGGGCTGACCACCACTTCCTGTTGCTCAGTGTCCTGGGGCCCACAGAAAACCCCCCGTGCGCTCATGGGTGTCTGGGTACTGTGATCGCTCCTTTGTCCAAGGTCTGTGTCCTGTCCAGCTCTGGGGGGAGCACGAGACAGACTGGAACCAACAGAGAAGCACCTGGAGAGGGAACGGTTACTCAGGGTCCTGAGGTCACTGGGGTCAACCTGGTCCACAACAGGAACAACATGGAGATTGGGGCATCCTGATCACCCACGCCTGGTGGTCAGCAGCTATGGGGCACTGTCCAGTTCCCGGGCTTCTGTCCTTTGCCACACCCACTGACCCCATTCCCCAGACTGGGCATAGAGTCCAGGCTTGGTGTGCCCAGCCTCTGAAACTTCTAGAGCAGAGAGGCCTGGCCCCTCCTACTCATGGCCTGGACATGGTGACCCCATGAGGAGATCCCTTTTCCCTCAGAACCCTCAGGTCGCCTCCTCACATGTCCTCATTCTGAGCTTCCCTCCTCCCAATCGCTCAGAAAAGGTGAGCTGAGACCTGCTTCCTCTTCCGGGTCAGCCTTGGAGGCTCCATGAGAGTCTCTGGCAAAGGAGAGAGCATCCTACCAACTACAGGGTTCTGGGGCTCAGAGGTCATCAGTGCACCCACCTGATGGGTTCATTGGGCTGAGTGGGGCCCGGGTGATTAAGACCCAGGGGCTGTCCTGGGGGACACTCAGGTGCCCTCACACAGGTGATGGGGCCCAGCAGCTTGGGAGAGGGGCCTGGGAGAGGCCTCACTTCTTGTCACTATGCCCCCTCAGGTCCCTGATAAGCAGTGTCTACTTCCTGCTCCCGGTCTTCCTAAAGGTGCCCCTGCTGCTGGTCCTGATGGGGGCCGTCTTCAGGGCAAGCAGGTCTCAGAGGGGTGCTAGGAAACAGACAGAGAACCTCCAATCACAGAGCACTGAGGGGCCGCAGAAATCAGGATGACAGACAGAGCCGAGGTCCCCACCCTGCAGGGCCCGGTCCCCACTCCCTGAAACACTGCCCACCTGTGGCTGAGGATTTCCAGGTCCTGCTTGAGAGGAGATGCAGTGGTCAGAGATGGGGTGAAGGAGA
Source organism: Sorex araneus (assembly GCF_027595985.1). Classification (NCBI taxonomy): domain Eukaryota; kingdom Metazoa; phylum Chordata; class Mammalia; order Eulipotyphla; family Soricidae; genus Sorex; species Sorex araneus. The sequence goes on along the minus strand of NC_073304.1, from coordinate 235,867,714 downwards.
AGGAGACCCCACGCAGGACGCAGAGAAGAGAATGTCTGGCCTTTCCCCGGAACAAGTCCACAGCTTCCAGGGAAATAACACCCGGGAAAGTAGCCTCTGTGGAAGGGGGGACTCAAGGTGACCCCCACCCAGCCTGTCCCTCAGTTAAATCCAACTAAACTGTGCCTTCTCGTCCATCTGTGAACTGACTCCCTCTGGCCTTCCAGAACATGCAGAGAGAATGCCCGCTACTCTCCCAAGTAAAAGGGCTGGACAATGAATCAGATGAGTCCAGTTCTTGTCCTTGTTCCGGCGGTCTCACCTCCTTCCTTTAGCCCCGAACAGACTCTTTTTCCCTAGTGCTTAGTTTGGGGTTTGGTTTTGTGGCCACACCCGGCAGTGCTCAGGGCTTCCTCTGGCTCTGTGCTCAGGGGTCACTCCAAGAAGGCTCGGGGGTTCCCTTGGGATGCCGGGAATTGAACCCAGGTCAGCCGCATGCCAACAAGTGCCTTAAGGCCTCTTCCATCTCTCGAACCTGTGAACCTCCTTTCCCCAAGACCCGCTGAGGGATGTGTTAGGTGCCAGCCCCAAGCTGTTTGCCTGGTCTCAGATCTAGGAGGTCACTAGTCACGACGAGCTTCCGTTAGAGCCTGTTTCCATGTTCCCCCAAGGAAAGTTTCCACAGAACAGGCCCCGTCAGGCGTCCCCGCTGCCTGCAGTCCCTGGACCTTCTGGCTCTGCTGCTAACAGTGTCTCTCCCTCCCGCTGGGCCCCCCTAGCAGCTCTGCCCCCACAGTTCCCCACAAAACATGCACACAAGCCAGTCCAGGCTGCCAAGGGCCCTCCACCAGGGCTGCAGACCCTGAAGAGCTCCAAGACCCGACACCAGCGCCTCTGAATGCAACATGTGGAAACCGCATCTTTGTTTGGCCGAGAAATGCCCCAAGCCCTCAGAAACAGGAAGAGACCTGCGGCCTCCAGGGCCTCTGCCGGAAGTTGCCAGCTTCTTGTGGGCAGGTGCCAGTGGCCAATTTGAACTTCTGGTTTCTAGGGCTTTGAAAACTGTCTGTGGCTTTAATCTCCAAATCTAGGAGCGAGTTTGCTTCTAGAAAACTAAGATACAACTTTCCCCTCAGAAGAAAGCTACAGGGGAGACCAGGAATGGGCAGCACTGACTCTCCTCCCTTGGGACCCCCAGGACTCGGTGTGAGAGCTTGTTCCCCATGTGGACCCCGTCTCATCCGCCCCATGCTCACTGCTGCTCTGGGCTCCGGGAGAGTCAGGGGCGCTGGCAAACACGCTGCTAGTGGGTGTTTCAGTAAAGTCATTTCTTGCTTGTCCGTTTTCTACTCCATAAACTCCAAGGGATCCACCAGCCATAGACCTGGTTTCCCTCACGGAGTCTCTGAGAACCCCAATCCTCATCGCGATGGGTACAGCTGGGTAAAGGTTGACCCCCGGGTTCCCGCATGCAGAGCATGTGCCTGGCCCATTGGACCACCTGCCAGCTCCCTCTTTTGGCTTCATAATGAATGTAAATCTTGGGGGCGGAGCTATAGTAGAGCCTGGAGGGCATTTGCCTTGCATGCGTGCAATCTGGGTTCAATCCTCAGCATCCCATAGAATGCCCCAACCACCACCAGGAGTGATTCCTGAGTGCAGAGCCAGGTGTAACCCCTGAGCATCGCCGGGTGTGATGAAAAAGCAAAAAAAGAAAACGTAAATCATGAAGATTCCTGAATATTTGTCTCAGGGCCCCACAGAGGAAGAGCAGATGAAGACCCCAAACACTCACCTGATACTATCTCAGACACACACTAATGCACACACCCCTCACACTACACACCCATAAACACACCACAGAAACATCTCACACAATCTCACACCACAGACACACACACACCTCTCACACCACAAACATGCGCACACACACATACCTCACACAGCCTGCACAGCTCGCACCACAGGGACATTGGTTAAAGTCTCAGACACACCTTCAGCTCAGACCATAGACACACACACCCTCGGACCACACATACATATGCCTCAGGCCACAGAAGCACATACTTCAGACTATGTTGCAGACACAGACACACTTTATATCAGAGACCAGACTCATACACCTCACGCCAAAGAAACACAGTGACACTACATAAAATTAATCTCTCTCACTCTCTCTCTCTCTCTCTCTCACACACACACACACACACACACCCCTCACACCACACCTTAGGTGCACATTCCTCACCACAGACCACAACTTCCTGACACCACACACGTCATACAACACACATCTCACACCATAAGAAAAACACACATTCCAGTCACACCACATACATACATGCCTCATGCCATACTCAAACCTGAAATCATAGCACAAATATAATTTTGTGTCATATGACAATCACACACCTGCATGGCACAGTAAGGTGCAAACTCCTGAGATCATGCCCAGGGACACAGCTCACATCATGAACAAACGCACACCACACACACACACACAAACACAGTGCCTCACTATCTCCTCACATGCGACCCACTCAGACACATGCTCCTCACACATGTTCCCCTCAGACGTGTCCCCCGGCCTCTCCTCACCCTGTCCAGATGCTCAGTTCTCAGCACCTGTTTCCCAGCCTGTAGTCTAGGGACCGGTTCCTGTGGAGACCCAGACCCGGCCCTCAGCATCTGCCCCTCAGCCCAGCCTCCCGGTGCTGGATGTGCCTTCCTGAGTGGGGGACATGCGATGCACCTGTGTCAGCAGCACGAGGCGTCAGGAAGGTGACAGAGCAGCTGGAGAGGTGACAGAGTGTGGGCCAGAGCTGCTGACCTGGGTTCTTTGCACCCTTCAGGAGCGAGACCTGGGGAAAGCGAGGCAGGAAGCAGCGAGGAAATGCTGACCGGCACAGTGGCTGTGTGAGCCCCGGGGTGCCAGCACCTAGCAAACTCCTCCACCCACACAGTGGCCAGGGTGAGGGAGAAGATGAGGAGCGTTGGGAGCCCTTCGTGGAAGCACTGCTCCCTGAAGGCCGGGTCCAGGGTCTGCTGGGTGAGGGGCGTCTGGAGCCCAGGGGTTACCCTCCCCTCAGCCTCCTCAGCCTGTGAGCCGGGCCTGCAGGAGACAGCCCAGGACTGAAGGCCCTCCCCAGGGTTGGGGCCCAGCCAGCCGGCCTGGGGGCTCTGGCTACAGGCCAGCATGGGAATTGGGTCCCCACCCCCACCCGTGCATCTGTGAGCCTGAGGGTTACACCCGCGCACACAACTCACTCCGCACCTCTGACAGGCTAGAGGTGTGAGGAGAGCTTCACTCAGGGCTGGGGGGCCTGGGCTGAGGACCCTGAGACACTCTCTCCATCTTCCCCTGCTCCTGCCTGGGGTCTCTGGGACCAGCTCTCAGGGCCCCGAATCCAGGCCCCGCCATCGCCCTGATAGGGGAAGCCGTCACCCTGAGCCCTTGCCTTTCTTCACTGGGACACCCTGGGCGTCCGCTGTCCCATCTCCCCCATCAGGGCATCACCCCATCCCCAAGTGAGGCCTCACGGGCCAGTGCTTACTGGGACCCAGACATCGCTGTGGCCCTTGATCGACCCCCAGCACTAGGAGTCTCCAATGGATGGTCCTGGAGGGCCTGGAGGGAAAGAAAGGCCCCCGCACCCAGGGCCAGGCTGCAGGGGGCGGAGAGAGACCAGGGCAGAGCCGGGCCCAGGAGGGCTCTGGGCTGTGTCTGCAGGTTGAGGAATATCCTGCCAGGAGCTGCTGCTCAGCTGGGTGCAGGTAAGGGCTGGTGTGGAGGTGGGTCCTGGACGGCCCCCGATGGCCCAGCTAAGGGCTGCATCTAGAATGTTCTGCCAGCCTCGGCCTCTTGGAATCCTCCCCTGGACACGGCCCTGAGCAGCCTGCGTGGACACAGCTCTGATATCCAGGGGGTTTTAGTCATATTCAGCCAGGGGGAGGTCCAGGAGATGGGGAAGCAGGAGAGCCTGGGAGGGGGTTGATTGTCCCGGGTGCGGGTGCCCTGAGGGCACAGCTCCTGCTACCAGCATGCCCATGACACCCTCTTTATCCTGAGTGATCCTGGCCTTGGTTTACATGCTCACACAGGCCTTCCATGAAGGTTCTGGAAGCCCCAGTCCATCCTCTCTTCCCGGCAGCCCACTGTCATGGTAGGTGGCCCTTGTCCACAAGTCCCTGACGGACCCTGGGGTCCTAGACCCTTTTTATTACTGCACCCGGAAGAGCCCGGTGTCCCGCGTAGCCTGGCAGGCAGCCCTTACCATGAAGCTGATGCCAGAGGATCCTCCAACCCCTTCTTTCCTGGTGTGGGCAGAAGCCTCAGGGACCCCTGCCTGGCAGGATTGTGTCAAGTCAGGGTCCCAGGGACAAGGATTCCTGTGAAGATACGGGTCATCGGAGTCAGGCCCACAGCTCTGGGAGGGTCTCACTGTCCCAGCCCTGCAGTCATTCTCTGTTCCTGTCCAATCCCAGGGGGACAGGGCTGGAAGAGGGGATCTGAGCAGCTCAGGTGAGGTCAACCCCCGTCTGCTGCGATAAGAGCAGAAGGGGACCCTGCGCCCCCAGCCTCGCTTCTCTGTACACAGGATGCCCCCCCACTTCATCCCCATGTGAGTGGCCGCCCGGATATGGGGACTGGACAGGCTTCGTGGCAATTTCTGACATGGGCCAAGTGCAGACTTGCTGGCCACATCCTGTGGGCAGCCCACAGCCGCTCTGCGGGTCTCTGCACAACCCCCCCACCCGCCTGCGCTCTTCCTGCTGAGGCCTGAGGGGCTCACATCTCTCCAGGTCTCTGTTCCCCAATAGGGTACAGACTGGGGACTCGTGCTTGGGGCCAAACAGGAGAAAAACACGTTCCAGGTGGCCCACTGTGCCCCACCAGGGGTGTGGGAGAGTTAAGGCCCTACCTGCAACAGCAGACAGTATGGGGGGCAAAGGGGAATGGGGGTGCCACGAGAACACTGCCACCTCTCCAGGAAGGACCCCGACTAGTTTTGGGAGGATTCAGAACACAGAGAATGGATTTTCCCTGATATGGGCCTGTTGGGCATATTCCCAACACGGACAGCCCACCCATGGCCATTGCCCTGGCTGGGAATCCCTTCCTGGGAGCCCCTTCCCTGCAGTGGGCATTTGACACCAGAGCTCCTCATTCCACTCGTCGGCAGGTATCCACGTTGTTACACTATGACTGCCTAGACCCTAAACATTGGCTCCCATGCACCAGAGCGATAGTCCAGCAAGTGGGCTGCTTGCCTTCCATGTGGCTAACCATTAATCAATCCCTGGTAAACCACATGGTCCCCTGAGCCCACCAGAAGTGATTCCTGGGCTCAGAGCAAAGAATCGGCCTGAGCACTGCCAGGTGTGGCCAAAAGCAAAGAAAATACAGAAACCAAAACCAAACAGGGGCTTCCCTGAAACCCAGTGTTGGAAACTGTGTCAGGGTCCACCATGGCAGGATCCCCAGCCCCCAGCAGGGACAACTGAACAAAAAGGAGGGTCTGCGAATTCCCCAGCCCCAGGACGAGCCCCGAGTTCTCATTCCTAGAGCCATCAAAGCTCCATAGGGACCGTTTCTGAAAAGCGGTTCCTGGTCTGGCCTTGCTCCTTCCCCACCCCCGCCCCAGCCACCTGCTCTGACACTTCAGGGGCCGAGAGTGGCTGAAGGAGGAAGCACGCGATAGTGAGGAAGAGAGAGAGCAGAAGGAGGGAGGTGAGGGACTCCACGTGTGCCGCGGGCTGTGTCCACACCCAGCTCCAGGTGAGAGAATGCTGCCGCTCGAGCTCCTACTCCTCATCCTCTGTAGCCTCTCAGGTGAGTTTGGGCCTGGCCTGGGAGAAGGAACCCTGCCCCGGGTGCCGCTGCGCTCACTCCAATTTTTTGGAGTGTCTAGGTCTTAAGGAGGGAGACCGGTCTGAGTGCAGTGGACCCAGAAAGGGTGAGCTGCAGGGGCTGCACAATCCTCTCGGGCAGAGCTCCTGACCCCCAGTGGGTGGCCAGGTGGACAGTGAGGAACCCCAGGTCAGGTCAGGGGGAGCAGTGGAGACAGCACAGAGACCAACGTCCACTCCTCCAGTCTCTCTGTCCCCAGAGGGTGGCAGGTGCCCTGGAAGAAGGAGACGGGGTGCAGGAAAGAGAGCTGGGAAAGTGCTGGACAGTCAGGGAGCCTGCACTGGGCACCGGGAGCAGGTGGGGCAGGCGGGAGGGCCGAGGGCTGGGAACGGCTGGGGTGGCTCATGGGTGTGACTGTCGGATCTTCCAAAAGAACATGGGTGGGGGGGTCGCCCATTCATGTTCAGAGAAGGCCTGAGATGTCAGTCCCAGGGACCTGGGTACCTTAGTTTCTGGGCAGGTTACGACTCTGTGAGGTGACCTTCACCCAGAAAAATTCTCGGGTTCTGAGAGCTGAGAGCTCTAGGCCTCCTCACAGTTGGGATGGTCGACCCACACACACCTCCCTGTACTTCCAGAAGTCTCAGCAGCTATGCTCAATTCTCACCCCGATGCCAGGTGAGCTCAGCATTCAAAAAGTTCACTCCGTCTGGACCGACTAATTAAAAACTGGATTTTTTCTGGGTGAGCGGCCCCATTCAAGGCCTCATGACAACTCCAGACCCTACAACAGTGACACTCCAGCAGGAGCACACAGATGGGATGGGAGAGCATGAGAACCAACCAATCTCAACTAGAAAAAGCATTAACACTGGAGCTTAAGCTGTAAAAACATTTTAATAGACCCTCAGACTAGGACTTAATATCTGCATGGTGTGATACAAAAGTTTTCACTAATTTTCTTCTAAGAGAATATTTTTTCATCCTTTTGTGAGTCATTTGTGGGTAACAAGCAATATAAAATGAATGACTGTGGGCCTGCTGTGGATAAATGCTTGGGGGGTGGTTGGGAAAATGCAGACAATGGTGGAGTGAAGGTGACAGTGGTGGTGGGGTTGATGTTGGAATATTGAATGCCTGGAACCACTCTTCATGAGCCGCTCTGAAAACCACAGTTTTTAAGTAAAGTTTGAGTGAAAAATGTCTCTATGTGGGTCAGTGCTGAGGTGTGGACTCTGCCTGGAGTATGGCTATGGCTTTGGTTTGTTGGAAAATTCCAATTTTAATATTATTTCATCATTCATCCTTTATCAGGAGAAAAAATATTCTTTTTTTATTCATCCATATGCTCTTCTCCATTCTTTGCATTTTCACTTTTGTATTAATATATCCCAATGTTACTTTTTATTTAATTTAATGTTTTCTATATAGTTGTTCGCAATAGTTTATTATATTCAACAATCCAACACCAATTCCACCACCATTACACCTTCCCACAACTCTATTTAGAATTTTTCTTGCCCCAACATTCAAAGCCTGTCCCCAAAGCAGGACCTAAATAATTTATTTTGTATTCCTTGCTATGAATAATCCACTAACAATGACCCAAAAAAGTTTCCTTAGACGAAAGTGTGTGGGAAGACTGTTGTGTTTCACCTTGGAGCCATTGAGTCCTTCTATAAGAGATTACTAACATGTTGTCACAGGTTGAGTCTTGCATTCTAATATATATATATATAATTTTTGCAATCAAGACTTGTTGTCTTCTACTTAACACCCCATCAAATATGGTGTGCTACTCTTGGAAAATCAGTGGTGTGGAGTTTGAGATGTCACAGGGGCCATGAATGCAGCCCACACTTGAGAATTCTAAGATTTTCACTAGGGTGATACAGCTAGAGTTAAATGTTTCACTGGATGGTGACTTTGGGTCTGGAGGCATCTCTGCAGCATGTTGCTCTCCTCCTCTTTGGAGGTTCATTTGTGAGCCACTAGGTCAGGGTGTTAATGAGCTTATATGGAGCCAGAGGCAATTTGTGGGCATGACTTCCAGAACATGGAGATGGGGGAGGTCACCCAATCCTGACTCTGTGCAAGCCTGGAGATTTCTGTCACAAAACCCACATGACTGGTTTTTCAGCAGTTTCTCTCATGGATGAGGCTCCTCTGAGCCTATAGAGATTGGCCGTGAGCATTGTGGCAATTGTGCTCTCATGTTATATTTAATTCTAGTTAAAATTTCATGAAAATATTGAACTAAATATCAAAAATAAGAATGCACCTGGAAATTATTCACAGGAAATAAAAATGATCTGAAATTATTTTAATTTGAGCTCCCTTATAGATGACATAATTGGATAATATAAAATATAGACAATATAGAAGTATTGAGACTCCTATTTCTTTTTTTGGTAAATTATTATTTATTTTTGTTTGTTGATAAATGAATTCCTCCCTGTTATTATTGATTTTTTAATTAATTAATTTTTTAAAATTAGTGAATCACCGTGAGGGTACAGATACAGATTTATACATTATTATGCTCATGTTTCTTCCACACAAAGTTCGAGAACCCATCCCTTCACCAGTGCCCATTCTCCACCACCAGTAAACTTAGGGTCCCTCCCACCCTCCCCAGTCCCGTCTCCCCCCACCCCAAACTGCCACTATGGTAGGGTATTCCCTTTTGTTCTCTCTCTCTGATTAGGTGTTGTGGTTTGCAATAAAGGTGTTGAGCGGCCATTGTGTTCAGTCTCTAGTCTACATTCGGCATGCGTCACTCCTCCTCAGCATAACCTCCGACCACAATTTACTTGGTGTTCCCTTCTCTGAGTTGCCTAGAATGAGAGACCAGCCTCCAAGCCATGGAGTCAACCTCCTAGTACTTATTTCTACTATTCTGGGGTATTAGACTCCTAGTCTATTATTCTATATTCCACAGATGAGTGCAATCTTTCTATGTCTGTCTCTCTCTTTCTGACTCATTTCACTTAGCATGATACTTTCCATGCTGATCCACTTATATGCAAACTTCATGACCTCATTTTTTCTAACAGCTGCATAGTATTCCATTGTATAGATGTACCAAAGTTTCTTCAACCAGTCATCTGTTCTAGGGCACTCAGGTTTTTTCCAGATTCTGGCTATTGTAAACAGTGCTGAGATGAAAATATAAGTGCAGATGTCATTTCGACTATAATTTTTTGTTCCTCTGGGATATATTCCCAGCAGTGGTATTGCTGGGTCAAATGGGAGCTCAACCTCTAGTTTTTGAGAATCGTCCATATTGTTTTCGAAAAGGGCTGAACTAGCCGGCATTCCCACCAGCAGTGTAGAAGGGTCCCTTTCTTCCCACATCCTCTCCAACAGCGGTTGTTTTTGTTCTTTTGGATGTGTGCTAGTCTCTGTGGTATGAGGTGGTATCTCATGGTCCTTTTGATCTGCATCTCTCTGATGATTAGTGCTGCAGAGCACTTTTTCATGTGCCTTTTGGCCATTCATATCTCTTCCTTGGAAAATTTTCTGTTCATTTCTTCGCCCCATTTTTTGATGGGGTTGGATGTTTTCTTCTTGTAGAGTTCAACCAGTGCTTTATATACCATTGATATCAACCCCTTATCTGATGGGTATTGTGTAAATATCCTTTCCCATTCTGTAGATAGAGACTCTTATTTCTTAAATAAAAACACAGAGATTTGAGGATGTGGCTTAGTGATAGAGTACTTGCCTTGAATATCTCAGGTCCTGGGACTAATGTTTGGCTCATAAAGAAAAGGAATGAGAAAGATGGAAAGAAAAAAGAAGAATGAGAGGGAGGAAGGAAGGGAGGGAGGGAGGGAGGAAGGAATTACTGCATATTCAAACTGCTGTGTAAAACTGAAAGCTGAGGGGCTGAAGCAATAGCACAGCGGGTAGGGCGTTTGCCTTGCACGTGGCTGATCCGGGTTCAATTCCCAGCATCCCACAAGGTCCCCTGAGCACCGCCAGGAGTGATTCCTGAGTGCAGAGCCTGGAGTAACCCCTGAGCATCGCTGGGTGTGACCCAAAAGGCAAAAAGAAAAAGTGAAAGCAGAGTTCAAAAATAAATTCTTGTTAAATAAAATTAGCACATGAGTCAGCAACTTTACAATTCCTCTATTATAGGGTCTGAAGAAAGAGTATGGCATGTAGGGTGCTTTCCTTGTGCAACGCCAACACTGGTTTGGTCCCTGGCATCCCATATGTTCCCGGCACCACCAGGCTGAATCCTGAGCACAGAGCCAGGAGTAAGCCCTGAGCAGTGCTGGGTGCTTTGCAAAAGATATCTCATTTTTAATTGTGGGGAAAATATTCTTTTTTGATTTTTGCTTTTTGTTTATTTGATCTCTGGCCATACCTGGATGTGCTCAGGGATAATCCTTTCTATTTTAAAAATAATTTATCTATTTATTTATTCTTGACTCTTGGGGTCAGACCCGGCAATGCTCAGGGTTTAGTCCTGGCTCTGTACCCAGGAATTACTACTGGCAATGCTCAGTGGACCATATGGGGAGCCAGGGATTGATCCCACGTGACCTCATGTAAGGCAAAGCCCTTTCTGCTCTACTATCACTCTGGCCCTTCTGGGCTTACTCTTAACTCTGTGCTCTGGGATCACTCCTGGTGGGGATACAGGATGCCACAAATCAAAACCCAGGCCAGCCATGTGCAAAGCAAGCACCCAGCCTGAAGCACTATTATTCTGGCCCAAAGGAGCAAATCTTTTTTTTTTTTGGGGGGGGGTTAAGGGAGGCACACGGAGCGATGCTCAGGGGTTACTCCTGGTTCTGTACTCAGGAATCACACATGGCAGTGCTCGGGGCCATATGGGATGTGGAATATGAACCTGGGTTGGCCGCATGAAGGTAAACACACTCTCCACTGTACTGTCACTCGGGGTCCCAAAGAGCAAATTCTTAGCCTTAACCATGCTTCATTGAATCCAGAAAGAAATTATCAGATTTCATTTGGGAAGAGATAGGAGATATTCTCTCTGTTGTTTTTTTCATTCTGGGTTTCACCCAGCAATGCTCAGGTTTTACTCCTGCCTCTGCACTCAGGGATTACTATTGGCAGTGTTGGGGGACCGATGGAATGCTGGGGGTCGAACCCAGGTGGGCTGCATGCAAGGAAAATGCCCTCCCAACTCTCCTGTCACTCTGGTCCCAAGAGATATTCTCACAGAAATAAAAGGAATCAATTTAAATGTGAGAGAAATTAATAATTTAGATAATAAGAGACAATAGTACCAACTGAATCTGAAAACAACTTGAATGCATGAAGAGGTTAAAAATAAAGAAATCCTTTATCAGAAAGGAGATCAGTACAAGTAGAAAAATGTATAATTACAATAGTCAGAAGTTTTCAGGATAAACCATATTCGAGTTATATTTTCAAAATTTTGTGCTAATAATAGTCTATGAAAGGTCTAGAGAGATATCACAGCGGGTAAGTTGCTCGCCTTGAACAGTCTTGGCTCTGTTCACTCTCCACACAACCTGTGATTCTCTGAGCCCTACCAGGAGGGATCCCTGAGCACAGAGCCAGGAGTAATCCCTGAGTGCAGTTGGGTGTAGCCCCCAAACAATATCCCCAAATGACAATAACAATACTCCATAAAATTGATAACACTGGGGGAGGCAATAACAGTAGAATATACCCAGGATCAACAACAACTAAAACATTTCAATGCTAATATTCATATGGAACAATAAAATCTTGACCAAATCAAGGAATTTGCCCAGTAAAGAATTTGTACAAGACCAGTGACGTCGCTCTATGTAGAGCACATGCTGTGACCTGTGGTCCGGGGTTCCATGGCGAGCGACAGCAAGAAGAGCTTGGAGCTTGTCCAAGAGCTCTGGGATAATCCTGCAGGGTCTAAGGAAACAACGACTCCTCCGTTCTCTGGACATCTGCGCTCCTGGCCTATGCAGACGTCATCTTCAGGACGCTGCAAAATGAGCAGCTCTAATGCCAACCTTGACAAAGACAGAGGAAGGGAATGACAGGCTGAGCTCACTCAGGGACAGTTCTGGAGCAGGGTGTGACCGCTGGGTGCAAGCACTGATGGAGTGTCCCCTCAAATGCATAGTGACCCATTCATTTTTAAAATCTTAAAATAGAATGATATAAAACTTTAAAATTATGATCAAGAAGAATTTTTTTTTACTATACTCACATGGTTTAGGGCTGGAGCGATAGCACAGCGGTTGGGCGTTCGCCTTTCACATGGCCGACCCGAGTTTGATTCCTCTGCCCCTCTCGGAGAGCCCGGCAAGCTACCAAGAGTATCGAGCTCATGTGGCAGAGCCTTGCAAGCTCCCCTTGCGTACTGGATATGCCAAAAACAGTAACAATAAGTCTCTCAATGAGAGACGTTACTGGTGCCCGCTCGAACAAGTCGATGAGCAACGGGATGACAGTGACAGTGATATTCACATGGTTTACTAAGTAGTTCCTAATACAGATGTTTTGGGGATCAGTGTTCCAGCACCAATCCCACCACCAGTGTGACCTGCCCTCCACCAGTGTCCCCCAGTTTCCCACCCACCACCCCAGCCTGCCCCGTGTGGGCACGAGTAAATTTACTTCAAATCATTTATCATAACACAAAGAGAAGAAGAATGAGCAAAACTTAGATGGGTAGGAGTCACTTTGTGGCGATTGTCTCCTCAAACTGGGGTTAGTAAAGATGCCATCCAAGGCTGTGCCCAGCTGGTTGCTGCTGACTGAGCCTCTAGTTACTGATCAGGCCCCTGAGCTGGGGCTTCTGGGCAACTTTCCCATCAGCCTCTCTGGGACCCTGCGGGCCGACAGCGCTGTGGAATTCTGAGGTCCGGGAGCTTCATTGTGGGGCAATGTGGGGGCTGGGCAGCTTGATGAGGGTCAGCTCTGGAGCTGTGTGGAGGGAGTGGAGGTGGCGGAGCTGCTGGAACTTCAGGCAGAAAGAGGAATTTTCACACCCCCATTCCGAGAAACCTCCCCAGTTCTCTGCCCAGAACAGTCTACCTGGGAAGGCTCGATGGCAACATGTTCATTTGGAGACTTGGCACTGGGCCAGTTCTATGCCCAGGACATGGCCCAGAGTGACCCATTCACACCTCTGCTACTGTTGTCATTTCTGGTTTCGTTTCCAGCAAACAGGTCCACACAATGCCCAGCATCCGGCCACTCCATCACAGTAGAATAATCTAGAACCACAATCCACATCCTGCAAAGGGACAGAGGCTGTGTGGGAGGGGCCTGTCTCCGTGGGGTCCCCAAACTCCCAGGTGTTGGTCCCAGAGCTGCCCAAGGCTGACAGGGCATCTCAGGACCCCGCTGTCTTCAGAACATTCCAGAAAGGGAAGCCTTTCCGCGGCCCTGAATCTTCAGATTTGTCAGAGAGAGAAAGAGTTTCAGAGGAGAGGCCTCTGCACCCGTAATGCCTGCGATGAGGGAGGGACGGGTCAGCATCAAGATGGACAGAGGGAGCTGGGACACCCGGAGTGATACACACAGGGAATTCCCCTGGGGGCCAAATCAGTTCCTGGAAACCCCGGCCCTGGGGGAGGCGGGTTCCACAGCACACGGGGCAGCGGGCACTGAGCCATGGGGGGACTTCAAGGGTGTCTATGCAGACGGTTTATCATCAACCCAGGAAAGACCACCATGACCACTGGGAAGAGCCACCAACCCCAGGGAGGTGTGGCTGTAGCCACTCGTGCTCCTGTCACCAGAGCAAAAGCATCATCCGTGACCCACCACCCATCACCCTCCATCCTTCATCCTTCAGAGACAGGGCACGGGCCCCGCCAGCCCAGTGCTGTGCTAAGGGACAGGCAGAAGTGTCCATGTGCAGCGGGTCTGGGCCACTGGGCAGGGGCCATCACTGCTCAGGGTCACGAGCTTGAGTCTCTGAGGCCCGTATGGGGTTCTGTGGTTCCGGAGAGGATAGAGGGGGGACTGGGGGAGGCACGTGTCCCGAGGCAGGGAGGGATGGTGCGAGTCCTCATGCCCGGTGGTGGCGCTGCTCACACTGGGAGGTGACAGGCTCATGCATTTGTCTCCAGGCTCAGCTGCTCTCAAGGGACCCAAAGAAGTAGTCGGTCAAGCTGGAGGCTCCTTGACTGTGACCTGTGACTATGACCCCTGGTATAAGAGGCAACGGAAGTGGTGGTGCCAAAAGGTGACCCTGAGTGGCTGTTGGAACCGGGTAAAAACCTCTGGACAAGAGGAGGTGGTGAGGAAGGACTGGGTGACCATCAGGGACGACCAGAGTCAGTACAGGTTCACCGTGACCATGGAGCAGCTCATGGACAGTGACGCGGGCATGTACTGGTGCGGGATTGAGAGATCCGATCAGATGTTCCAGGTCAGAGTGACCATCAGCCCAGGTAGGTGATCATGTCCATGTCACGAGTCCCCAGGTCCTCTGGATACTCCCCGGGTCCCTCTCCTGTCCTCGTCAGTCACTCTGGGGGAACTGTCCTGGAGCTGAGTCCTGGCCTCACGCCCATGTGGTCATGGGGGCGGGGGTGGGTAGAGGGACTTTTCTGCAATGCTCTGGGCTCCTTCCAGCCAGGGTGCCCCCGCCCTCTCTGGACTCAGCGCTCTCTGTGAGAGCAGAGCCGCCTGTGACCTGGTCTCTCTGTCCAACTCCAACCCTAGCCCCGACCACCACAACCGTGGCCACAACAACCACCACAACCCCCAACGCGCCCACGACAGCGGCCACCACAGAAGAGACCACAGACGCCCCGAGTGTGACCAGGGCCCTCTCCAACACCATGTGAGCCGGCCACATGCTCTGCTCTCTGCCGTGTCCCTTTAGGCCCATTGCTCCATGGGGACCCCCAGGACTTGTCTCTGGACCCTCAGGCTCCTCTAGGGGCCCAGCTGGGTCCCCACATCCACCTCAGCCCCAGTGACCCTGAATCTGAAACCAAGGCATGGATGGAGTGGGAGAAACTCTGGGCTCCTCAGGAGACCATGTCTCCAGCCCCGCTCCCGGCTCTGTCCCTGCCAATATCCCTCCACCCCACATGTCTTCTATCCTGCCCCCTGCCCATATCCTTTCCAAGGACCACACCTCTCGCAGGACCCAGAGCCCAGGACTCTCCACCTGGACCCATTGGCAGCACTGAGTCCCAGAGGTCCCACAGGAAGTTCAGATGGTCTGAGCTACTCAATTCTCCCCCTCATCCCCTCTCCATCCCTCCTCTCCGCTCCTCTCCTCTTCACTCCTATGCCCTCCCCTCCTCTCCTCTTTTCTCTCCCCTTCCCCCTCTCCATGGAGATTGGGGTATCCTAGTCCCCTTAGACCTGGTGACCACCAGTCATGGGGCACAGTCCAGATCCTGGGCTTCCATCCTTGGCCACACCTCTGCCCCCCACTCCTCACAGCGGGTACAGACACAGACTTGGAGCCCCCAGCCTCTGCCACTCTGAGGCTTCTAGAAAGAGAGGTCCGGCCCCTTCTGATCTGCCTCTGAACATGGTGACCCCATGAGGAGACCCAAGTCCCACTCAGAACCCTCAGGTCCCCTCCTTGTTCTGAGGTTCTGAGGTTTCCTCCTCCCAATCACTCAGAAACAGTGAGCCGAGATCTGCTTCCTCTTCTGGGTCAGTCCTGGAGGCTCCAGGGGGTTCTCTGGCCACAGAGGGGAGCATCGGCCAGCTACGGGGTTCTGGGGCTCAGAGTCATCAGTGCTCACACCCTGATGGGTTCATTGGGTGGAGGGGGACCTGGGAGACTGAGACTCAGGGCCTGTCCTGGGGGACATTCAGGGGCTGTCCTGGGAGACACACAGGTGATGGGGCCCAGGGGCTTGAGATAGGGGGCCTGGGAGGTGCCTCATTTCTTGTCAGTGTCTTTTAGGTCCCTGCTCAGCAGCGTCCACTTCCTGCTCCTGGTCTTCCTGAAGGTGCCATTGCTGCTGGTCCTGATGGGGGCTGTCATCTGGGCAAGTGGGCCAAAATGGGGTCCTAGGAACAGACAGAGAACCTCCAGTCACAGAGCATTGAGGAGTCGCAGAAATCGGGATGCCAGGCAAGACCGGGGTCCCCACCCTGCAGGGCCGGTCCCCACTCCCCGAAACAGTGCCTGCACATAGCTGAGTATTTCCAGGTCCTGCTAGAGGGGAG
Source organism: Sorex araneus (assembly GCF_027595985.1). Classification (NCBI taxonomy): domain Eukaryota; kingdom Metazoa; phylum Chordata; class Mammalia; order Eulipotyphla; family Soricidae; genus Sorex; species Sorex araneus. The sequence goes on along the minus strand of NC_073304.1, from coordinate 235,851,738 downwards.
ACGCAGTCGTCAGAGACAGGGTGAAGGAGCAGGAGGACCCCAAGTGCGATGCAAAGAAGAGAACATCTGCCTCTTCCCCGGAAACAAGTTCGCAGCTTCCAGCGGAAACAGCACCCGGGAAAGCAGCCTCTGTAGAATGGGGGGCCTCGAGGGGACCCCCACCCAGCTTGTCCCTCAGCTATGCCCGACTGAACTGTGACTTCCCATCTGTCAACTGGCTCTCTCTGGCCTTCCAGAACCTGCGAACAGAATGTCCCCTCCTCTCGAGAGCAAAAATGCTGGACAATAAATGCAGGACACGCTGGGGCAGATGAGTCCAGCCCATGGCCCAGGTTCCGACGGTCTCACCTCCTGTGTTTACCCTGAACAGACTCTTTCCCCTGGTGTTTGGGTTTGGTTTGGGTTTTGCGGCCACACCCTGCAGTGTCAGGGCTTCCTCTGGCTCAGTGCTCAGGGATCATTCCTGGGAGGCTCAGGATGTCCTTGGGGTGCCTGAGATCAAAACTGGTTCAGCCACATGCAAACGAGTGCCCTGAGCCCTGTTTGGTCTCTCCAGCCCCTAAACGTCCTTTCCCCAAGACCCGCTGAGGGACGTGTTAGGTGCCAGCCCCAGGATACATGCCTGGTATGAGATCTAGAAGGTCACTGTCATGACGAGCTTCCGTTAGAGCCTGTTTCCCTGTCCCCCAAGGAGAGTTTCCGGGGAACAGGCCCCATCGCGCGTCCCTGTGCCCCCTGTCCCTGGACCTTCTGGCTCTGCTACTAACAGCGTCTCTCCCTCACAATGGGACTCTGGGAACCTCTGCCCCACACTCACCACCCCCAACACACACACACAAAGGCTTTGCCTATTTGGCTCTTACCAGTCCAGACTTTCAAGGACCCTCCACCAGCGCTGCAGACCCCAGAGAGTTCCAAGACCCGACACCAGCATTGGTGGTGTCTGACCCGACACTCTGAATGCAACATGTGGAAAACGCATCTTTGTTTGGCCGAGAAATGCCACAAGCCCTCAGAAACAGGAAGAGACCTGCGGCCTCCAGGGGCTCCGCCGGAAGTTGCCAGCTTCTTGTGGGCAGGTGCCAGTGGCCAAGTTGAACTTCCGGTCTCTAGGGCTTTGAGAGACTCTGTCTGTGGCTTTAATCTCCAAATCTGGGGGCGAGTTTGCTCCTAGGAAAATCAGACACACGTTCCCCCTCTGAGGGGAGCTGCAGGGAAGACCAGGAATGGGCAAGACTGACTCTCCTTCTCCTCTGGGACCCCGGGGCCTGGGTTTGAGATCCAGTTCCCTACTGGACCACGACTCATCCTGCCCTGTGCCCACTACAGGTCTTGGCTCCGGGATCTCGCCGGCCACAAGAGTCAGGGGCGCTGGCAACCACCTGCTAGCGGGTGTTCCAGTAAAGTCATTTCTTGCTTGTCCATTTTCTACTCCATAAACTCCAAGGGATCCACCAGCCATAAGACCTGGATTCCCACACGGAGTCTCTGAGAACCCCGATCCTCATCGCAATGGGTACAGCTGGGTAAAGGTTGACCCCAGGGTTCCCACATGCAGAGCCTGTGCCAGGCCCATTGGACCACCTGTTTAGCTCCCTCTTTTGGCTTCATAATAAATGTAAATCATGGGGGCGGAGCTATAGTACAGCCAGGAGGGCATTTGCCTGCATGCGTCCAATCTGGGTTCAATTCCAGGCATCCCATAGGGTCCCTCCAGCACCACCAGGAGTGATTCCTGAGTGCAGAGCCAGGAGTAAGCCCTGAGCATCTCAGCGTGTGCCGCGAAAAGTAAAAAAAGAATAAGAAAAAGTAAATCATGAAGATTCTTGAATATTTGTCTCAGCACCCCAGGGAGAAGTAGTAGATGAAGACCCCAAACACTCACCTGATACTATCTCAGACACACACACACACACACACGCAGGCACCTCACACCATATAAACACACCATATACACACCTAACAGACACACAATCTCACACCATAGACACATACATATCCCTTACAACAAAGACACACATACACCTCACACCACAAAAATGTGTAGACATACCTCACTACATACACACAGTCACAACAGAGGGACATTTCTGTTACTAATTCTGACACACAAACAGCTCATACAAGAGACACTCACACTCTCATACCACACACACATGTGTCAGGCCACAGACACGCATACTTCCGACTATGTTGCAGACACAGACACACCTCATTTCAGAGACTCATACATCTCACACCAAAGAAACACACTAACACCACACAAAACTCATCTCACACACTCACGCACACACACCCCTCACACCGCATCTCAGGTGCACACTCTTCATCAAAGATCATAATTACCTGGCACCACACACATCATACAACACACGTCTCACACCATAAGAAAAACACACACTCCAGTCATACCACAGACGTACATGCCGCATGCCACACTTGAACTGAAATCATAGCACAAATATAATTTTGTGTCAGGTGTGACAATCACACAGACCTCACGGAACAACAAAGTACAAACTCCCAAGGTCATGCCCAGGGACACAGCTCACCCTACAAACACATGCACACCACACACACACAGTGTCTCAGATGCTCTCCTCACACGCATGTCCCTCAAACACATGCTCCTCACACACGTTCCCCTCAGATGTGTCCCCGACCTCTCCTCACCCAGTGCAGATATCCCAAAGCTCAGGCCCTGAGACCCCACTGGACTGGACCCCCGGCCCCCAACTTCCCTTGCAGGGTTCTGTGAGTGATTGGGGAGGTGTGAGGGGCTCCACATGATGGGAAAGAGCCTCAGACGAGGGGCGCCATGGGTGGGGTGTGGAGGGCGATTCTGAAAGTGGACGAGGGAGCGTCTGAGCCTGAAGCGCCTGTTTCCCAAACTGTGGTCCGGCGACTGGACTGACACTACACAAAACTCATCTCACACACACACACACAAATACCCCTCACACTGCATCTCATGTGGACACTCCTCACAACAGGCCACGATCTCCTGACACCACATTCATCATACAACACACATCTCACACCGTAAGATAAACAAACACGCACTCCAGTAACACCACACACATACATGCCTCATGCCAAACTTGAACCTGAAATCATAGCACAAATATAATTTTGTGTCCTGTGTCAATCAAACAGACCTCATGAACCAGCAAAGTTCAAACTCCTGAAATCATGCCCAGGGACACAACTCACCCCACAAACACTACACACACACACACACTCACACACACACACACACGCACACAGTGCCTCAGACGCTCTCCTCACATGCGTTCCCCTCAGGCACATGCTTGTCACACACGTTCCCCTCAGACATGTCTCCCGACCTCGCATCACCCAGTCCGGATGCCCAATTCTCAGGCCCTGAGACCCCGCTGTACTGGGCCCCCGACCCTGCAGCTTCCCTTGCTGGGGCCTGTGGGACATTGGGGAGGTGTGGGGGGGCTCCCCATGGAGGGAAGGAACCTCAGGGCAGGGGCACCAGCGAGGGCAGGTGGGTGTGGAGGGGCGACTGCCAAAAGGGGTGAGGGAGTGTCTGAGCCTGAAGCGCCTGTTTCCCAAACTGTGCTCCAGGGACTGATTCCTGTGGAGACGCAGACCCGGCCCCCAGCATCTGCCCCTCAGCCCAGCTTCCCGGGGCTGACAGGCCTTCCTGAGTGGGGACCCGCCCCACACCTGTGTCAGCAGCGCAAGGGCTCGGGGAGGAGGCGACAGAGCACCTGGAGAGGTGACAGAGTGTGGGCCAGAGGCGCTGACCTGGGTCCTTGGCAGCCCTGTGTGAGCGAGACCTGGGGAAAGCGAGGCAGGAAGCAGCGGGGAGACCTGAGCGGGGAGAGGCTGACCGGCACGGTGACTGTGTGAGCCCCGGGGTGCCGGCACCCAACAGACTCCTCCACCCACAGAGCGCCAGGCTGAGGAAGCGGCTGAGGGGTGCTGGGAGCCCTGGGCCAAAATCACGTCTCCCAGAAGGCTGGGTCGGGGGTTGTTGGGTGAAGGCATTCCGGAGGCGAGGGGGTGACGCTCCCCTCAGCCTCCTCAGTCTGTGAGCTGGGTCCATAGGAGCCACAGTCTGGGGCTGAGGGCCCTCCCCAAGGGTGGGGCCCCACCAGGGCAGTCTGGGGCCTCTGGCCACAAGCCAGCATGGAAATGGGGCCCCACCCCCATCCGTGCACTGTGAGCCTGAGGATTATACCCACCCCCACACCTCACTCTAGCTCTGACAGGCTAGAGGTGTGAGGAGAGCTCACTCCGGCCGGGGGGTCCTGGGCTGAGGACCCTGAGCCACACTGCCCCTCCACCTCCCAGCCCTACTCCTGCCTGGGGCCTCGGGACCAGCTCTGGGGGCCAGATTCTAGGCCCCGCCCTCGCCTGACAGGCTCCCCTCTCTGCTACCCGGGGAGCCCAGTCATTCTGAATCCTCGCCTTTCTCGCCCGGATCCTGTCGCCCCCTTTTCCGTTTCCCCCGTCACAGCTCTGCCCTGTCCCCAAGTGGGGCCTGACGTGGTGCTTGCTAAGACCGGACGTGACTATGGCCCTCGCTCAACCCCCAGCCTTAGGAGGCTCCAGTGGGCCGTTGGAGGGCCTTGGGTGATGGGCCCCTCCCCAGGGCCAGGCTGCAGAGAGCAGGGAAAGGCCAGGGCAGGGGCCGGGCCCAGGAGGGCTCTGGGCTGTGTCTGCAGGTGGGGAATATCCTGCCAGGAGCTTCCTCTCAGCTGGGTCCGGGCACGGGCTGAAATGGAGCTGGTCCCTGGACAGTCCGGATGGCACAGCTGAAGGCTGTGTCTAGAATGTTCTGCCGGCCTCAGACTCTCGGGCTCCTCCCCTGGACACGGCCCTGAGCAGCCTGCGTGGACACGGCTCTGATATCCAGGAGGTTTCAGTCGTGTTCAGCCAGGGGGAGCCCCAGGAGATGGGGGAGCAGGAGGGGGGGGGTGACTGTCCTGGATGCGGGTGCCCTGAGGGCACAGCTCCTGCCACCGGCCTGCTCAAGACATCCTCTTTATCCCGAGTGATCATGACCTCGGTTTACCTGCTGACACAGGCCTTGCGTGAAGGTTCTGGAGATCCCCAGTCCCTCCTCTCTTCCCCACAGCCCACTGTCCTGGCAGGTGGCCTTTGTCCGAAATTCCCTGAAGGACCCCCAGGCGCGTGGAACCGGCAGAGCCTTGGATCCACGCGGCCCAGCTGATGGCACTTACCATGAAGCTGATGCCCACGGTGGCCAAGAAGGAGCCCGGGAGGAACTTGCCCTGGTCGAACTGCACCAGCAGCGAGGACTTCCCCACGCCACTGTTGCCCACCAGGAAGGTCTGCGAGGGAGCAGAGAGAGGGTGATGTGTGCGCCGGAGGGGGGCCTGGGGGTTGGGAAGGAGTTCCAGCTAAGTGTACACATGCCAGTTCACAATCCTGCACACACACACGTATCTATAAACACACACACCTGTAAACGCACATGCATGCACAATCCTGCACAATCCACACTTGTACACTCACAGACTTGTACACACACCTGCACACACATGCACCTGCATCACACAACTGATTATAAACAGCAGTATACATACATACACCTGCATAAAAATATGCAGACACACTTGCACTACATGCCCTAACCACACACTCCTGCATACACATAATGTACGTGCCTACTTATGCAAACACATCACACAGGTACAGACATACATGCGTGCATACACCATAACCCTTTGTTTCCTGTCATGGCCATTATAGCAGATGGGAGCAGGGTGAAGCCCAGGGGATAAGCTCCCTTGGACTGAGCTGAACCTGTGAGGTGACCGTGAGCTCCTTCTCTTTGGCTACACCCCCAGGTTCAGGCTGTTCTTCTGCATCGGCAGTGGCTGCATGTGCAGAGGCCTTGCAGACACACGCACACACACAGACGCATGCATGCATGCATGAGCGCTAGGCATACTCACACACTGTCAGCACATGTGTGCTGCTTGCCAGGAGTGATCCCTGGGTTCAGAGCTGGAATAACCCTGAGCATTGCCAGGTGTGGCCAAAAGCAAAGACAACACAAAAGCCAACACCAAACATGGGCTCCCCTGGACCTAGTATGTAGGGCACTGTGCAGGGCCCACCATGGCAGCATCCCCAGCCCCTCATCAGGGACAACTGAACAGAAAGGAGGGTCTGCAAATCCCCCAGCCTCAGTGCGAGCCCTGAGATCTCACTCTGGGATCCGAGAATGCTCCACAGGGGCCACTTCTGAAAAGTGGATCCTGGTCTGGCCTTGCTCCTTCCGCACCCCCGCCCCAGACACCTGCTCTGACACTTCAGGGGCAGGGAGTGGCTGAGCCGGAAGCACAAGCGAGTGTGAGAGAAACAGAGAGAGAGAGAGAGAGAGAGAGAGAGAGAGGAAGGAGGGAAGGCGAGGGGCTCCGTGTGTCCCGCAGGCTGTGCCCACACCCTAGCCCTAGGAAAGAGGATGCAGCAACTTGCACTCCTACTTCTCCTCTGTGGCCTCTCAGGTGAGTCGGACTTGGGCTGGGAGAGGGGGCCCTGCACGGGGTCCCACTGTCCTCACCCCCCTTTTCATGGAGTGTCTTGGACCTGTGGAGTGTGGGAAGGTCTGAGAGCAGTGGGCCCAGAAAGGGTGAGCTGTGGGTGCTGCACAGGGATCCGCCCAGGGCAGAGCTCCTGACCCCCCAGCAGGTGTCAGGTGGACAGTGAGCACCCCGGGGTGGGGTCGGCGGTAGCAGCGGGGGCAGTGCAGAGACCAACTTTCACTCCTCCCTCCTTTCTGTCCCCAGAGGGTGGCAAGGGCCCTGAAAGGAAGGGACGGAATGCAAGAAGGAAAGCGGGGATGGTGCTGGACAGTCAGGGAGCCTGCACTGGGCACTGGGAGCGGGTGGGGCAGGCGGGAGGGCCGAGGGCTGGGAACGGCGGAGGTGGCTCCGGTAGCTGCGCCAACATGGTGACTGAGGTGGCTCATGGGTGTGGTTGCCGGGGCTTCCAGAAGGTCATGGCGGTGGGGTGGGGGTGTCGCCCATCCAGGTTCAGAGAAAGCCTGAGGTGTCAGCCCCTGGGACCCGTGTGCCTGAGGTCTGGGCAGGTTAAGACTCTGTGAGGTGACCTTCACCCCGAAGTCTCCGGTTTTCAGGCCCCTGAGGCTGAGAGCTCCTGGCCTCCTCACAGTCGGGATGGGCGACCCGCACACACCTCCCTGTACTTCCAGAAGTCCCAGGAGTTACGCCCAAGAACCACCCCTGCCGCCAGGTGAACTCAGCAGTCAAAATTTAACTCCTGCTGGACTGACTAGTTAAAAACTGCGTTTTTCTGGGTGAGTGGCCACAGTCGAGGCCGCATGACATCTCCTACCCTACAACACTGACACTCCAGCAGGAGCACACAGAGGGGATGGCGGATCATGAGAATCCAACTAATCTCGACTAACAATAGCGTTAACACTGGAGCTTAACTTGCAAGAACATTTTAGTAGACCCTCAGACTAGGACTTAATATCCTCATGGTGAGATACAAAAATTTTCACTAATTTTCTTCTAAGGTAATTCTTTTGATCTTTCTGATAGTCATTTGTGAGTAACAAGCAATAAAAATTAAATGAGTCTGGGCCTGCTGTGGGGACAGGCTTGGGGGGTGGTTGGGAAAATGGAGACAATGGTGGAGAGAAGGTGACAGTGTTGGTGGGGTTGGGGTTGGAATATTGAATGCATGCACAAATTTTTATGAGCAACTCTGAAAACCACAGTATTTAAGTAAAATGTGGGGGAAGAAGTGTCTCTGTGCGGCTCAGTGCTGGGGCGATGGGCTCTGCCTGCAGGCATGTCTGTGGTTTTGGTTTGTGGGAAACTCCCAATTTTAGTATTATTTCATCATTCACCTTGTTTTAGGAGAAAAAAATATTCTTTTTTATTTTATTCATTCATGTGTTCTTCTCTGTTCTTTGCATTTAGTATATCCTGATTTTTGTATTAGTATATCCTGATGTTACTTTTGTCTTTACATTAATTTAAATTTTTAAATGGTTTTATTTATATTTGGCTTTTTGGGTCACATCCAGCGATGTACAGGGGTTACTTCTGGCTCATGCACTCAGGAATTACTCCTGGCGGTGCTTGGGGAACCATATGGGATGCTGGGAATCGAACCCAGGTAGGCCGCATGCAAGACAAATACCGTACCCGCTGTGCTATCGCTCCAGCCCTTAATTTAATTTTTATAACGTTGTTCACAATAGTTTATTACATTCAATATTCCAATCCAACCCCGCCACCATTACAGCTTCCCACCACAGTATTTAGAAGTTTTTCACCCTGATATCCAAAGCCTATCCCCAAAGCAGGACCTAAACAATTTATTTTGTATTGCTTGCTATGAATAATCTGCTAAAAATGACCCAAAATTTTCCTTAGAAGAAAGTGTGTGAAGATTGTTGTATTTTACCCAGGAGCCATTGAACGCTTCTGTAAGAGATTACTAATATGTTATTAAAGCTTGAGCAGTGCATACTAGTATATAAATAAAGTGTTTAATCAAGACTGCTTGTCTTCTACTTAACACCCCATCAAATGTGGTGTGCTACTCTTGGTACATCAATGGTGTAGAGTGTGAGATGTCGCGGGACCACGAATGCAGCCCATGCTCCGAAAATTCTAGGAATTTAACTAGGGTGATACAGTTAGAGTTAAAATTTTAACTGGATGGTGACTTTGGGTCTAGAGGCATCTCTGCAGCATTTTGCTCCCTCCTCTTTAGAGGAATATTTGTGAGCCTCTGAATCATGACATTAATGAGCTTCTATGGCACCAGAGGCAGTTAGTAGGCATGATTTCCAGAACATGGAGATGGGGGAGGTCACACATTCCTGACTCTGTGCAGGCCTGGATATTTCTGTCACAAAACCCACATAATGTTTTTTTCAGCAGATCCTCTCATGTATGAGGCTCCTCTGAGACTGTAGGGATTGGCCGTGAGCATGGTGGTGATTGTGTTCTGATGTTATATTTGTATCAAGTCAAAATTTCATGAAAATATTGAGCTAGATATTAAAAAGAAAGATGCATCTAAAAATAATTCACAGGAAATAAAAATAATCTGAAGTGATTTTAATTTGAGCTTCCGTTAAAAACATGCTATAATTGGATAATATAAAAAATAGATGGGGAATGGTGCCACCAGCAGGTCAACCTGTACCTGTGAGGCGAGTGTATCAACATCCTGATGGTGCCTTCAGGCTTCCTGATACACCAAAATTGCTGCTCTGCCTTTGGCCAGACCCTAACAACTTGGGACCAAGTTTACCAAGAAATTAAATGGCCAAAAGTTAGGTATGTGGGAGCCACACCCACAAACCACCTCTGGCTCAGCTATACAAGCTCATTTATAGGACTTATCTCAGACACCGATAGATAAATCTTGAAAGATATCCAAAGCCGCAGTTAATCTCAGACATGCTCATGGCTGAACAGACTGGGGTAAATCGGAGGTGTATACGGGTTGGCCAGGGGCCAGCCCAAGCAGAGCCCCAGCAGCCGCTTGCTTCCACAATCCAAAATTGCCGCCATAACCCCGGCCTGATTCCACTGTCTCAGGACGAACCTCACCAAGATATAATCTGCTGAAAATTCTGGTATGCGGATTTTGTGACTGAAATCTCCAGACCTTCTCAGAGTTGAGGTGGGCTACCTCCCCCCACTTCCCAATACACATGGAAGCACTGACAGTCACCATCACGAACCAACTCCAGTGCCACCCTGTAAGCTCTGCTGCTGGCCTTGCTTCAGAGACCCCTAAATAAATCTCGAGAGAGATCAAAAACCGCAGAAAAGCTCACTCCTGTGTATGGCTGAATAGACCAGGGTAAATTGGAGGGGGCGGGTTGACCTGTGCCTGCTCAAGCAGAGCCCCCAAAGCCACTTGCTTCCACAATCCATAATCGCTGCCATACCCCCAGTCTGACTCCACCGTCTCTAGATGGATCTCACCAAGATATAATCTGCTGAAAAAAATTTAATATGGATCTTAGCGCACCAACAGCCCTGACCCAAAGACTCAGCAGTAAATACTGGAAGACACCAAGTACCGGAGTTCTCTCTGGGCTCCATACCGAGTTATTTCACCAAGTCACCCCAGATGGAGTAGGTGTGCTCTCCACACCTACTCCAGATGGAATCCCGGTGACCAAGAGCTTCCACAAGCAAAGTCCGGTCATGCAGGTTCCAGGACTAAATCTCCAGGCCCCATGGCAGCAGAGAACCCAGGTTGTCCCTCCACGGGTCCCTGCCCACCCAGAAGACTGGCTGTCATGCCCACAATTTGCCTCTGTGATCCATCTTAGTGCACCAATAGCCATGGCCCAGAGACTTCCAAGTGAGTCCCCAAATGGATGAGTGTCATACAGAGATGTCTCTGGATCTCAGTCATTTACAATCTAGAAAGTTATATTAACAATCGCGGCCATGCAAGTTCTCTTGATACTCAAAATAAGCAATGAAAAATAAATTATCTAGCGTTTGCCCTTGGCAGATAGGTTTGAATGGTTGTGTGAAATTTTGAGCAAAACATAATGCCCAAAATTAGAGAGAGAGTATTGGGAAAATTTTCTGCTGTAGAGGCAGGGTGAGGACTGGAATGTGGCTGGTGAAAAATGTGCATTGGTGGAGGAATGGGTGTTCCATCATTGTATGGCTGAATCTCAAACATGAAAACTTTGTTTTCAAATGAGACAGCGTCCCTGATTCTTGATCGTTGACGGAGGTCAGAACACCAGATTCCTTCTCTCACTTGAGTGAAACGTGATATTCCAAGCATAGCTCTTTCAATTCCTCTTGGTGATACAATTAAAAAAAAAAGTAATGTGGAGTTCATGCCCAATTCAATGAGTTTAATCAATGGCTGAACAAATACCAGTATCACTTGTATCACTTGTCATCCTGTTGCTCATTGTTTTGCTCGAGCGGGCACCAGTAACGTCTCCATTCATTCCTGTGGTGTGCTAGTGTATCCCAGTGGCTTCTGCTCGCTCCAGGAAAACGCTCCTCAAGCCATTTGTTCAGGGTCTTGACAAAGAAGTCTGACCATCTCATAAGTGGGCGGCCACACGTTCTTCTGACGTCCCGTGGAACAGCTCTAGTCCAGTGGTCATCTCCAATTTGCATCACGTGTACGGCCCATCTGATTTTTGATGCCTTGGCAAATGAGACAGCGTCCCTGATTCTTGATCATTGACGGAGGTCAGAACACCAGATTCCTTCTCTCACTTGAGTGAAACGTGATATTCCAAGCATAGCTCTTTCAAATCCTCTTTGGGAGACACAAATAGCATTCTTATGCTGTTTTCATAAGGCCCAGGTCTCTGAGGCGTATGTTAGTGCAGGAAGAATGGTGGAGTCAAAAAGATGTTTCTGGAGCCAGAGGTTCTTCTTCCTCTTAACAACTTCTTTGACGCTCTTGAAGGCGTTCTACGCCACTCTCTTCCTCCTGCGCAGCTCAGGTGCCATGTTGTTAGTCATATTGAGTCCTCGGGCACAATAACTCACCTAGGTACACATAACTGCTGCATTCGGAAATGCTCTTTCCTTTGAGAGCAAATAGAACGTCAGGAACTAGTCTGTTTCTCATGAACATTGTCTTCGTGAGATTCAGCTGTAATCTGACCTTTCCACACTCATGGTAGAAGTCAACCAGCATTCGTGCTGCTTGGCTAATGTTTGCTGTTATTAGAACGATGTCATCAGAGAAGCGGAGGAGGTATAGTTGCCGACCATCTATCTTCAATCCCATTCCTTCCCATTCCAGTTGTCCCATGAACAACTGGAATATTTGATGGAGTTCAGAGAGTAGGCAACAAATCATAGAGGGAAATATATATATGCATGCATATATACATATTTTCAGATTTATGTACCAAGGCTCACATCACCCAAACTTTAACATGCTAGTGATATCCTATAGAAAAGTATTGAGACTCGTATTTTTTAAATAAAAACACAGATTTTGGGATGAAGCTTAGTGACAGAGTACTTGCCTTGAATATGTGAGGTTCTGGGAACAATGTTTCGTTCATTACAAAAAAGTATTGAGGAAAGAAATAAGGAAAGAAAAAAGAAGGAATGAGAGGAAGGAAGGAAGGAAGGAAGGAAGGAAGGAAGGGAGGGAGGGAGGAAGGAGGGATGGAGGGAGGGAATATGGGAGGGAGGAAGGGAAGGAAGGAAGGAAAAAAGAGGGAGGGAGAGAGGGAGGGAGGGAGGGAGGGAGGGTGGGAGGGAAGGAGGGAGGGAGGGAAGAAATACTGCACAACCAAACTGGTGTGCAAAAGCTAAAGCTGAATTCAAACATAAATTCTTGTTAAATAAAGTTAGCACAAGACCCAGCAATTTTACAATACTTGTGCTATAGGGTCTGAAGCAAGAGTACGGTGGATACAGTGCATTCCTTGTGGACCGCCAACCCTGGTTTGGTTCCTGGCACCCCGTATGTTCCCAACATTGCCAGAAATGAATCCTGAACATAGAGCCAGGAGTAAGCCCTGTGCAGTGCTGGGTGCTTTGAAAAAGATATCTAAGTTTTCAAAGTGGGGAAAAAATTCTTTTTTGTTTTTTGCTTTTTGTTTTTCTGATCTCTGGCACACCTAGCTGTGCTCAGGGATAACTCTTTCTTTTTCAATTAATTCATTAATTAATTTACCCTCGGCTTTGGGGGTCACACCTGGCGATGCTCAGGGGTTACTCCCAGCTATGTACCTAGAAATTACTACTGGCAATGATCAGTGGACCACATGGGGTGCCAGGGATTGAACCCAGTTGGCCACATGCAAGGCAATGTCCTCCCTGCAGCATTATTGCTCTGGCCTCTCAGGGTTTACTCTTAACTCTGTGCTCTGGGATCACTACTGGGGCGGGGATACAGGATGTTGCAGATAAAAACCCAGGCCAGCCATGTGCAAAGTAAGCACCCAGCTTGAAGCACTATTATTCTAGCCCAAAGGAACAAAACTTATTCGGGGATGCGGGGAGGCACACCCAGTGATGCTCAGAGGTTACTCCTGTCTCAGCACTCAGGAGTCACACATGGCAATACTTGGGGCCATGTGGGATGTGGAGGATGAACCCGGATTGGCCATGTGAAGGCCAATGTCCTCCCTGCTCTACTAGCACTCTGGGTCCCAAAGAGCAAATTCTTAGCCTTAACCATGCTTCATTGAATCACAGAAGGAAAATATAAGATTTATTTTGAGAAGAGATAGGAGATATTTTCTCTTTTGTTTTCTTTCTAGGTCTTACCCAGCAACGCTCAGCGCTTTCCCCTGACTCTTCACTCAGGGACTACCACTGGCAGTGCTGGAAGATCAATGGATGCCAGGGATTGGACCCAGGTAGGCTGCACGCAAGGCAAATGCCCTCCCCGCTGTACTATCACTCCAGCCCCTGGAGATATTCTCAAAGAAATAAAAGGAATCAATTTAAATGTGAGAGAAATTAATAATTTAGATAATAAAACATAGCAATACCAAATGGATCTCAAAACAGCTTGAATGCGTGAAGAGGTTAAAGATAAAGAAATCTTTGATCAAAATAATAACAGTATACGTGGTAAAAATGTATCATTGCGATAGATTAGCACTTTTCATTGTAAATAATACTCAAGTTTTATTTTCCAAATTTGGTGCTAATAATAGGCTATGAAAGGTCTAGAGAGATATTACAGCGGGTATGTTGCTCACCTTGAACACTCTTGGCTCTGTTCAATCTCTGCACCACCTGTGATTCCCTGAGCCCTGCCAGGAGGGATCCCTGAGCACAGAGTCATGAGTAAGCCCTGAGTGCAATTGGGTGTGGCACCAAAACAACCTCTGCAAGTAACAGTAATAATAATACTCCATAAAGTAGATAACAGTGGGGAGGAAGTAACAGTAGAATAGACCCAGGATCAACAACAACTAAAACACCTCAATACTAATAGTCATGGGGGAAAATGTAAATATTGACCAAATCAAGGAATTTGGCCCAGTTAAGAATTGGTATGAGGCCAGTGACGTTGCTCAGTGCAGAGCACTTGCCTTGACTGAGATCCTGGGTTCCTTGTTGAGCGACAGCAAGAAAGAGCTTGTCCAGGAGGTCTGGATAATCCTGAAGGGTCTAAGGAAACAACGACTCCTCCATTCTCTGGACATCTGCTCTCCCGGCCTATGTTCATCATCAGGACACTGCAAAATGAGCATCTCTAATGCCAACCTTGACAAAGACAGAGGAACGGAATGACAGGCTGAGCTCACTCAGGGACAGATCTAAAGCGGGGTCTGACTGCTGAGTGCAAGCACTGACGCAGTGGCCCCTCCATGCATAGTGACCCATTCAATTTCTTAAAACTTAAAATAAAATGAATGTTATAAAAATGGCAATACTCCACAAAGCACTATACAGATTTAATGCAGTCCGTATCAGGATACCCATGACATTCTTCAAAGAAATAGACAAAAAACTCCTGAAACTCATATGGAACAATAAGCCCCCACGAATAGCTAAAGCAATCCTTGGGGGAAAGAAGATGGGTGGCATTACTTTCCCCATCTTCAAACTGTATTTCATAGCATTAGTAATTAAAACATCATGGTATTGGACTAGAAACAGACCTGCAATCCAATGAAACAGAATTGAATATTCTGTCAACAGACTCTCATATATATGATCACTTAATCTTTGATAAAGGAGAAAGAAATGTGAAGTGAAACAAGGAAAGCCTCTTCAACAAGTAGTGCTGGGAAAACTGGACAGCTACCTGCAAAAATATGAACTCTGACCTCTGTCTAACGCCAGGCACAAAAGTCAGATCAAAGTGGATTAAATACCACAATATCAGACATGAATCCATAAGGTACATGCAGGAAAATGTAGGCAGAACCCTCCATGACATTGCTTTTTTTTGGGGTCACACCCAGCAATGCACAGGGGTTACCTCCTGGCTTTGCACTCAGGAGTTACTCCTGGCGGTGCTCAGGGGACCGTATGGGATGCTGGGAATTGAATCTGGGTCGGCCGCATGCAAGGCAAATGCCCTACCAGCTGTGCTATTGCTCCAGCCCCCCCCCTCCATGACATTGAAGCTAGAAGCATCTTTAAGGATGAAACACCACTGACCAAACAAGTGCAAACAAAGATAAACAAACGGGACTACATTAAATTAAGAAGCTTCTGTACCTCAAAAGAAACAGTGAACAAAATACAGAGAGAGCCCATGGAATGGGAAAGAGTATGTACCTGATACACATCTGATAAGGGATTATTATCCAGGATATACAAGACACTAGTAGAATTGTACAAGAAAAAATCCTCCAACACCATCAAAAAATGGGAACAAGAAATGAACAGAAGCTTCCTCAAAAAACAAATACAAATGAGCAAAAGGTGTAGAATAATATTGGTTTGTCCTTTCTCCCTGAACGCAGGGAGGTTAGGTTTATTAAGTTATACCCATCACAGTGCTCCCGAGGCACTCCCATTCCTGTGTTTATCTGTAGCCTCTTCTCTATGCTCTCTTCAGCAACCAGTTAATCACCATTTTCCCCTAAGCACTACCTGTGACTTGTAAAGTTAAATTTCTCAGAAATCTCTGATTTTGTATTTGTAAGTGAAATATATCTTTTCTCCTTCCCTTAGATCCTTTTGCATAGTTTACTTCAGAATAATTTTTGTATAAACACAAGGATACAGTTAATGCTATAGTTTTGGACTTGAGAGTTAATTGACTCCTCATAATATTCACTCCTGGGCATCTGTCTTCTCAACTTAAGTCTCAGTTGCCCTTAGTTCCTAGCACCCCAAAGTAGGGTCCAGATGAGAGACTGGATGGACCCAGGGCAAGCTGTGAGCTACCCCGGCATTGAAATGCGCCAGGTTAATCTCCATAATACTTAACTATAAATTAAGAGCACGTTCATGGACAAATTCTGTCATAAAGCAAAGAATAACAACTGGATTAAGACCCTGATAGGGTTAGGAAAGACTAATCTGGCCTGAGCAATTATTCTGGGATCTATAGTGAGATGTCCCTCAGAGAACCAACTTACAAGCTTATTATTATCTCTTATTGTGTCCATACAAAATGACTACAAAGATTATTTGGAAGTAATTAAATCTAAGATGCTTGTTGGACTAAGGAAAGAAAAAACACCCTTAGGTGGTATTTCACCCTTGAGCAGCAATCCTGGCTGCAGGATATCTTTGTCTTCCCTCCAAAGGAAGGGCTTTCATATGCTGGTTGTTCTACTCACCTGGGTGTAGCTGCTACCTGGAATGCTTGGAGATTGGCAGTAAAATGGAGTGCAGAGAGACCTCCAAGCAGTAAAATGGAGTGCAGAGAGACTAGCGTGGAGGACAGGAGGAGACGGGAATGAGAGTCAGTATGAGATTGGAATGGGGCGCTTAGTGAGACTGGAACAGACGTGTCGGGAGAATGAAATAAACAGCAGCTGATCACAAACCAGCCTGGTGGCCATGTTCCCTCTTTCATGCATCTCTTGGAGGCAGCTGCAGGCCGAGGAGAGGAAGTGGCACATGTCCACCAAACGCACATGGCAGGTAAGAGAGACCGCCCGAGGCCGTGCTCACTTATTTTGTGATTACACAAAAAGGTACATGAAAAAATGCTCTACATCGCTAGTCATTAGGCAGATGCAAATCAAAACCAGGAGATGTCATCTCATTCCACAGAGACTGGCACACATCAAAAAGAGCAAGAACAACCAGTGCTGGCATGGATGTAGGGAGAAAGTCCTTCATTGTTGGTGGGAATGCGGACTGATCCAGCCTTTGTGAAAACAGTTAACTGTTTTAAAGAATGTTCATCATTCCTTTAAAAACTAGAAATTTAACTTCATTATGACTCAGCAATACCACTTCTGGGAATATATCCCAGGGGTGCAAAAAAGCACAATAGAAATGACATCTTCACCTGTATGTTCACTGCAGCATTGTTCACAATAACCAGAATCTAAAAACAACCTTCAGACAGAAAAGGGAAATCTTCATGCCCCCATTCCGAGAAGCCCCCCAAGTTCTCAGCCCAGACCAGTCTACCCGGGAAGGTTCAGTGGCACCACGTTGTTTTGGATACTTGATGCTGGGCCAGTTCCCTGCCAGAGGAGTGGCCTGCAGTGACCCATTCACATCTCTGCTGCTGCTGTCCTTTCTGGTTAAGTTTCAGTGGTTAGACCCACAAAAGGCCCAACTTCCGGCCACTCCAGCACAGTGCAATAACCTGGAACCGCAGGGCCCATATTCTGCAGGGAACATAGGCTCTGTGAGAGGGGCCTGTCTCCGTGGGGTCCTCACACCCCTGGGTGGTGGCCCCAGCGCTGTCCCGTGACCGATAGGGTGTCTCAGGACCCCACTTTCTGCAGATAGTTCCGGAAAGGAAAGAAGCTTTTCCGTGGCCCTGAATCTTCAGATGACTCAGAGAGAGAAAGGGATTTGGAGGAGTCGCCTCTGCACCCGTGACACCCGCACTGACGAGGGACTGATTAGCATCAAGATGGACAGAGGGAGCCAGAACACCTCGAGGGACACACACAGAGGATTCCCCTGAGGGTCAAAGCAGTTCCCGGGAAACCATGACCGTGGGGGAGGTGGGTTCCACAGCACACGGGGCTGTGGACACCGAGTCAAGGGGGGCTTCAAGAGTGTCTGTGCAGACGGTTTATCACCAACCCAGAAAAGACCACCGTGACCTCTGGGAAGAGACGCCACCCACCCACAGGGAGGTGTGACTGTGGCCACTGGAGCTCCTGTCACAGGAGCAAAAGTGTCCTCTGTCACCCATCACCCATCACCTCCATCCTTCATCCTTCAGAGACGAGGGCCCAGGTCCTGCCAACCCAGTCCCGTGGGGCTGCTAAGGGACAGGCTGAGGCGTCTGTGTGCAGCGGGTCTGGGCTGTGGGCTGGGGCCATCACTGCTCAGGGTTACAGACTTGAGGTTCTGAGGCCTATAGGGGATCCTGGGGTTCTGGGGAGGACAAAAAGGAGTAACGGGGGAGGCAAGTGTCCCTGGGTGGGGAGGGATGGGGTGAGTCCCCATACCCTAGGGTGACGCTGCCCATGCTGGGAGGTGACAGGTTCATGCACGTGCATTTGTCTCCAGGCTTAGATGATCTCGGGGAACCCAGAGAATTTGTCGGTCAAGCTGGAGGCTCCTTGGACGTGATCTGTGACTATAACATCAAGTATAAGTGGCACCGGAAGTGTTGGTGCCGATACGTGCCCCAGAGCTTCCGTTGGAACCGTCTAGAAACCACTGAAGCAGAACAGGTGATGAGGAGTGACCAGGTGACCATCAGGGATGACCAGAGTCAGAACAGGTTCACCTTGACCATGAAGCAGCTCAGGGATGATGACACAGGCACATACTTGTGTGGGATTCAGGCGGATACATTTTCTCTGGTGCTCCCCATCAGAGTGACCATCAGCCCAGGTAGGTGTCCATGTCACGAGTCTCCCGGGCCCTGCTCTGGCTTCTCCCCAGGTCCCTCTCCTGTTCTCATTGGTCACTCTTAGGGGAATGTCCAGGGCCTAAGTCCTGGCCTCATACCCATTTGGCCACGGTGCTGGGGGAAGGACTTCTCTGCCATGCACGGGGGCTCCCCACCCTGGGTGCTCCCCTGCCCTCTCTGGACTTAGTGCTCTCTGCCCAGCTCTGAGCTGGCTGGGCAGCCAGAAACACCTGTGACCTGGTCTATGTCCAGCTCCGACCTCAGCTCTGACCACCACCTCAATGTCCACCATGACCACCATGACTACCGACACACCCACGACAACGGCCACCACAGAAGAGATCACAGACGCCCTGAGTGTGACCAGGACCCTCTCCAACACCACGTGAGCCAGCCGCATGCTCTGCTCTCTGCCATGTCCTCTGGGCCCACTGCTCCAGGGGGACCCCCAGGACTTGACTCTGGAGCCTCAGGCTCTTCGAGGGGCCCCTCTGGGGTCCCACACTTCCCCCTCAGTCCTAGCCACCCTGAATCTGAAACGAAGGCATGGATGGGGTGGGAGGCACTCTGGGCTCCTCAGAAGACCAAGTTTCCAGGCCCACTCCGGGCTCTGTCCCTGCCAACAACCCTCCACCCCCCATGTCTTCTGTCCTACCCCCTGCCCGTGTCCTCCCCAAGGCCTACACCTGTTGCAGGGCCAGAGCCCAGGATTCTCCATCTGGACCCATTGGCAGCACTGAGTCCTGGAGGACCCACAGGAAGTTCAGGTGGTCTGAGCTACTCCGTTCTCCCCTCTTTCCTCTCTGCTCCCCTCCTCTCCTCTTCACTCCTATGCCCTCCCCTCCCCTACCTTTTTCTCTCCCCTCCCTCCTCTCCATGGAGATTGGGGTGTCCTAGTCCTCTCAGACCTGGTGACCAGCAGTCATGGGGCGCTGTCCAGATCCCGGGCCTCCATCCTTGGCCATACCTCTGCCCCCCACTCCCCACAGCGGGCACTGAGACAGACTTGGAGCCCCCAGCCTCTGCCACTCTGAGGCTTCTAGAAAGAGAGGCCCGGCCCCTCCTGTTCTGGCTCTGGACATGGTGACCCCATGAGGAGACCCTGAGCCCCCTCAGAACCCTCAGGTTCCCTCCCCACATGTTCTCGTTCTGAGGTTTCCCCCTCCCAATCACTCAGAAAAGGTGAGCTGAGGCCTGCTTCCTCTTCCAGGTCAGCCCTGGAGGCTCCATGAGGGTCTCTGGTCATGGGAGAAGCATCCGGCCAGCTACGGGGTTCTGGGGCTCAGAGTCATCAGTGCTCCCACCCTGATGGGTTCATTGAGCAGAGCAGGGTCCAGGTGACTGAGGCCCAGGGGCTGTCCTGGGTGACACTCAGGTGCCCTCATACAGGTGATGGGGCCGAGGGGCTTGAGATAGGGGGCCAGGGAGGGACCTCATTTCTCGTCACTGTCGCCCCTCAGGTCCCTGCTCAGCATCATCCACTTCCTGCTCCCAGTCTTCCTGAAGGTTCTCCTGCTGCTGGTTCTGATGGGGGCCATAGTCTGGGCAAGCTGGACTCAGAGGGGCCCTAGGAAACAGACAGAGAACCTCCAATCACAGAGCATTGAGGAGTAGCAGAAATTGGGGTTCCAGGCAAGACTGGGGTCCCCAACCTGCAGGGCTTGAGAGTCAATTTCCTACTGGCCCCCGACTCATCTCTCCTGGTGCCCACTGCTGATCTCAACCCCTGGAGCTCGAGAGCTGCCAGAGTCAGGGGCGCTGGCAAACACGCTGCTAGCCGATGTTTCAGTAAAGTCATTTCTTGCTTGTCCGTTTTCTACTCCATAAACTCCAAGTGATCCACCAGCCATAAGACCTGGTTTCCCACACAGAGTCTCTGAGAACCCCGATCCCTCATCGCGATGGGTACAGCTGGGTAAAGGTTGAACCCAGGGTTCCCTCGGCCCATTGGACCACATGCCTGGTCCCTCTTTTGGCTTCATAATAAATGTAAATCATGGGGGCAGAGCAATAGTACAGCCAGGAGGGCATTTGCCTGCATGCGTCCAATCTGGGTTCAATTCCAGGCATCCCATAGGGTCCCCCGAGCACCACCAGGAGTGACTCCTGAGTGCAGAGCCAGGAGTAAACCCAGAGCGTCGCAGGGTGTGCCCCAAAAAGTAAAAAAAGAAAAAGAAGAAGTATATCATGAAGATTCTTGAATATTTGTCTCATGGCCCCATGGAGGAGTAGCAGATGAAAACCCCAAACACTCACCTGATACTATCTCAGACACACACACACACACACACCCCTCATACCATATAAACACACCATATACACACCGAACAGACACACAATCTCACACCACAGACACATACATATCCCTTAAAACAAAGACACACATACGCCTCACACCACAAAAATCAGCACACATGCCTCACAGCGTACACACAATCACACCAGAGGGACATTTATGTTACTAATTCTGACACACAAACAGTTCATACAAGAGACACGCACACCCTTGTATCACACACACATATGCCTCAGGCCACAGACACGCATACTTCAGACTATGTTGCAGACACAGACATACTTTATATCAGAGACTCATACACCTCACATCAAAGAAACACACTGGCACTACACAAAACTCATCTCACACATCACACACACACACACCCCTCACTGCATCTCAGGTACACACTCCTCACCACAGACTACAATTTCCTGACACCACACATATCAGAAAACACACAGCTCACACCATAAGAAAAACACACACTCCAGTCACACCACACACATACATGCCTCATGCCGCACTGAACTGAAATCATAGCACAAATATAATTTGTGTCGTGTGAAAATCACACAGACCTCACAGAACAACAAAGTGCAACTCCCTAGAACATACCCAGGGACACATATCACCCCACAAACACATGCATACCACACACACACACACACACACAGTGCCTCAGATGCTCTCCTCACACACGTTCCCTTCAGACGTGTCTCCGACCTCACCTCACCCAGTCGAGATGCCCCAATGCTCAGGCCCTGAGACCCCACTGGACTGGGTCCCCCAACCCCACAGCTTCCCTTGCAGGGTTCTGTGAGAGATTGGGGAGGTAAGGGGGGCTCCTCATGGTGGGAAAGAACCTCCGAGCAGGGGCACCATGGTTGGGTGTGGAAGGCGATTCTGAAAGGGGGTGAGGGAGCGTCTGAGCCTGAAGCGCCTGTTTCCCAAACTGTGGTCCGGCGACCGGTTCCTGTGGAAATGCAGACCCGGCCCTCAGCATCTGCCCCTCAGCCCAGCTTCCCGGGGCTGACAGGCCTTCCTGAGTGGGGGGCCCACGATGTACCTGTGTCAGCAGCACGAGGCCTCAGGGAGGTGACAGAGCAGCTGGAGAGGTGACAGAGTGTGGGCCAAAGGCACTGACCTGGGTTCTTTGCACCCTTCAGGAGCGAGACCTGGGGAAAGCGAGGCAGGAAGCAGTGAGGAGACCTGAGTGGGGAGAGGCTGACCCGCACAGTGACTGTGTGAGCCCTGGGGTGCCGGCACCCAGCAAACTCCTCCACCCACACAGCGGCCAGGGTGAGGGAGCGGCTGAAGAGCGCTGGGAGCCCTGGGCTGGGGCCTTCTGGGTGAGGGAGATCCGGAGGCCAGAGGGTGACCCTCCCCTCAGCCTCCTCAGCCTGTGAGCTGGGCCCGCAGGAGCCACAGCCCAGGGCTCAGGGCCCTCCCCAAGGTTGGGGCCCAGCCTGGCCGGCCTGGGGCTCTGAGGACAGGCCAGCATGGAAATGGGGCCCCAACCCAACCTGTGCATCTGTGAGCCTGAGGGTTACACCCGCGCACACACCTCACTCTGCAGCGCTGACAGGCTAGGGGTGTGAGGAGAGTTTCTCTCAGGGCTGGGGGGCCTGGAACCCCGTCATCCTGAACCCTCGCTTTCCTCACTGGGAACCCACAGGCACGACCAGACCCTGTGGCTCACCTCTCCCGTCTTCCCCATCGGGGCACTGCTGTGTCCCCAAGTTGGGCCTCCCAGGCCTGTGCTTGCTGTGGCTCGGACGTGACCATGGCCCTTGCTCAGACTTAGGAGGCTCCAGTGGGTGGTCCTGGAGGGCCAGGGGGAGACGGGCTCCTCCCCTGGTCAGGCTGCACTGGACAGGGACAGGCCGGGGCAGTGGCCGGGCCCAGGAGGGCTCTGGGCTGTGTCTGCAGGCCGGGAATGTCCTGCTGGAACTGCCTCTCAGCTGGGTCCGGACACGGGCTGAAGTGGAGCTGGGCCCTGGACTGCCTCTGGGAGGCACAGCTGAGGGATCTGTCTAGAATATTCTGCCGGCCTCAGCCTCACGGACTCCTCCCCTGGACACAGCCCTGAGCAGCCTGCAAGGACACGGCTCTGACTTCCAGGAGGTTTCAGTCGCGTTCAGCCAGGGGGAGCCCCAGGAGACGAGGGAGCAGGAGAGCATGGCAGGTGCTGACTGTCCCGGGTGCGGTTGTCCTGAAGGTGCGGCTCCCGCCACCAGCCTGCCCATGAGACCCTCTTCGTCTTGAGCGATCATGGCCTTTGTTTTCCTGCTCACACAGGCCTTGCCTGAAGATTCTGGAAGGCCCCAGTCCCTTCTCCCTTCCCTGAAGCCTGCTTTCCTGGCAGTTTGCCTTTGTCCACAAGTCCTTGGAGGACCCCGGGGACCCAGACCCATTTCCTACCCACACCTGGCAGAATCTTTGGCCCCGCGCGGCCTGGCTGGCAGCACTTACCGTGACGCTGATGCCCACGGTGGCATCAGGAGCCTGGAGGACCTTGCCCTGGTGCAACTGCACCAGCTGTGACGTCTTCCCAGCTGAGCACCCAGAGCAAGTGCACAAAGGAGGGCACACGGTCCTGCACACACACACACCTGCACACACATATACACACATGTACACACCTGCGCACACACACCTGCACACAAACATCTGCAAAATACACAACTGCACATTCACAGATTTGCATACACACCTACACATATACCTAAACACACACCTGCAGGCAGAAACACACATGTACACATACATACCTGCATCACACAACTGAGCATACACACCAGTAAACATACATATACCTGCACGCACACATGCACACACACACACTCACACACACACACACACCTGCAATGTATGCCCTGACACACAGACTCACCTGCAAACATATAGATGCACATGCCCATTCAGGCACACACATCATACAGGTTTACACACATGTAGGTGCATACACCATACGCTTTGTTTCCTGTCATGGCCATTATACAAGAGGGGAGTGGGGTGGGGTGCAGGGGATAAGCTCCCTTGGACTGGGCTGAACATGTGAGGTGACCGTGAGCTCCCCCTCTTCGGCTACATCCCCAGGTCCAGGCTGTTCTCCTGCATTAGAAGTGGGTACATGTCCTGCATCCTTCACTTACACAAACACAGACATGCATGCGTGAGCACTAAGTATACTCACACAACTACATCACTAAATACGGGATCACAACCCTGCTCCCAAGACATGCAACACACTCCCTGCACATGTGTTCACACACTCCCATACATGCCCACATAAAACACATAGCACAGGACTTCATGGCACACACCAGCACACATACTCACATACACACAAATATGCACACACTCACAGACATAGTCGCACATACTCACACACAGCACATTGTCACACACACACATAATGCTCACACATATTCACACTCAAACACCCGCACCAGGGCTTGAGAGCGGATGGTGCTCAGAGGATCCATCCAACCCCATTTTCCCGGTGTAGTCAGAACCCCGGGGGAAACCCTGCCTGGGCAGGATCATGTCAATCACGGTCCCATGGTACGAGGATTTCTGTGAGCATGCGAGAGTCTCGTTGCCCCAGTCCTGCAATCATTCTCCATTCCTGGTCCAATCCCAGGGGGACGGGGAAGGAAGGGGGATCTGAGCAGCTCAGGTGAGGGCAGACCCCTGTCTGCTGGGATAAGAGCAGAAGGAGACCCCAGGCCCCTAGCCTCGCTTCTGTCTTCCTCAGCCCTCCCCACTCCCCCGTGTGAGAGGCCACTGGCTCTGGGGACTGGACAGCCCTCACGACAGGCTCTGACATGAGTCAAGGGCAGATGTGCTGGCCAAATCCTGTGGGCAGCCCCCAGCCCCTCTGCCGGTCTCTGCAACCCGCCACAGACTGAGCAAGTCAGCTGAGGCCTGAGGGGCTCAGGTCTCTCCGGTGTCTCTGTCCCCCAATGGGGCACCAATGGGGCACAGGCTGTGGGGGCTTATGCTTGAGACCAAACAGAAGAAAACCCCGTTTCTGTTGGCCTTGTGCCCCACCACAGAAGCGGGTGTTGGACTGGCAGCCTCCTCTCCAGCAAGGACCCGGACTAGTTTTGGGGGATTCAGTACACAGAGCATGAGCTCACCCTCAAAAGGGCCTGTTGGGCGTATTCCCAGCACAGACACCCTCCCATGGACAGTGCCCGGCGGGACTCCCTTCCTGGGACCCACTTCTCTGCAGTGAGCATCTGACACCACACCTCTTCCTTCCACTCATGGGCATGTATCCCGGTTTTTGCACTGCTGCTTCCTGGACCCCAAACATAGGCTTCCATGGGATAGAGCGATAGATCAGCAGGAGGGCTGCTTGCAAACATGTGGTCCATCCCTGGTAAACCATAGGGTCCCCCGAGCTGCCAGGAGTGACCCCTGGGCTCAGAGCCAGGAATAAGCCTAAGCACCTGAGCACTGGCAGGTGTGGCCAAAAGCACATAAAATACAAAAACCAAAACCAAATACGGAATCCCTGGAACCCGGGTGTGGGGCACTGTGTCAGGGCCCACCATGGCAGGGACAACTGAACAGAAAGGACAGTCTGTGAGTCCCCCAGCCACAGGATGAGGCCCGAGGTCAAGGCTCCATTAAGGCCATTTCTGAAAAGTGGGTCCTGGTCTGGCCTTGCTCTTTCCCCACCCCCACCCCAGCCACCTGCTCTGACACTTCAGGGGCGGGCGGGGAGTGGCTGAGGAGGAGGAACAAGTCAGTGAGCGAGAGAGAGGAAGGAGGCAAGGTGAGGGGCTCTGTCTGTCCATAGGCTACGTAAACACCCCAGCACCAGGTGAGAGGATGCGGCCACTTGCTCTCCTGCTCCTTCTCTGCGGCCTCTCTGGTGAGTTGGTCCTGCCCGGGGTCCCACTGGGCCCACCCCCCTTTCCATGGAGTGTCTAGGTCTTGTGGAAGGTGGGACCGTCTGAGTGCAGTGGGCCCAGAAAGGGTGAGCTGCAGGGCCGCACAGAAATCTGCCTGGGGTAGGGATCTTGACCCAGCAGGTGGACATGTGGACAGTGAGCACCCAGTCAAGTCGGTGGGAGCATCAGAGACAGCCCAGTGACCAACATCCACTTCTCCCTCCTCTCTGTCCCTGGAGGGTGGTGAGGTCCCTGGAAGGAGGGCATGGGTACAGAAAGGAACAGGGGAAAGTGCTAGACAGTCAGGGTGCCCGCACTGGTCCCCAGGAGCAGGTGGGGCAGGTGGAAGGGCCATAAACTGGGAACAGATAAGGTGGCTCCAGGAACTGCACTAACATGGCAGCTGAGGTGGCTCGTGGGTGTGGCTGTCTGGAATGACATGGGGTGGGGGGTCACCCATCCAGTTTCAGAGAAGGTCTGAGGTATCAGCACCAGGGACCCGAGTGGCCACATTCAAGGCCACATGACGTCTTCCAACTCTACCACACTGAAAATCCAACAGGAGCCCACAGGTGGAATGGGAGGGCACGAGAACCCAACCAATCTCTACTAGCAAAAGCATTAACACTGGAGCTTAACTTCTAAAACCATTTTAGTACAACCGCAGACTGGGACTTAATATCCTCATGATGAGATACAAAATGATTTCATAATTTTCCTCTTAGGGAGTATTTTTTTCAATCTGTTAGACAATAATGGGTAATAAGTGATATAAAATAAATTTTTTGGGACAGGCTTGGGAGTTTGTTGGGAAAATGGAGACAAAATGGTGGAGGGAAGTTGCCAGTGTTGGTGGGGTTGGAGTTGGAATATTGAATGCCTGGAACAAACCTTCATGAGCGACTCTGTAAACCATAGCATTGAAGGAAAGGGCTGAGGTAAGAGACTCTCATGGTGTCTTTGGTTTGTAGGAAACTCACAATCTTAATATTATTTCATCATTTGCTCTTTATTAGGAGAATCAATAATATTTCTTATCTTTCATTCGGGTCTTTTTAAAAAAAATTTTATTAGTGAATCACCATGAGGTACAGTTACAGACATAAACTTTTGCGTTTGTGTTTCAGTCATACAATGCTTGAGTACCCATCCCTCCACCAGTGTCCATTCTCCACCACCAATGAACCCAGTATCCCTCCCACCACCACCACCCCTCCCCACCCCACCTCTGTGACAGGGCATTCCCTTTTGTTCTCTCTCTCTTTTGGGGTGTTATGGTTTGCAATAGAAGTTTCGATTGGCCATCATGTTTGATCTATAGTCTACTTTCAGCCCACGTCTCCCATCCCGAGCGGGCCCTGCAAACACCCTTTACTTGGTGTTCCCTTCTCTATCTGAGCTGCCTTTTCCCCCAGCATGTGAGATCAGCTTCCAAGTCATGGAGCAAACCTCCTGGTAATTATCTCAACTATTCTTAGCTATTCTTAGGTGTTAGTCTCCCATTCTGTTATTTTATATTCCACAAATGAGTGCAATATTTCTATGTCTGTCTCTCTCTTTCTGATTCATTTCACTTAGCATGATACTTTCCATGTTGATCCACTTATATGCAAAATCATGACTTCATCTTTTCTAACAGCTGCATCATATTCCATTGTGTAGATGTACCAAAGTTTCGTTAACCAGTCATCTGTTCTCGGACTTTCGGGTTTTTTCCAGATTCTGGTTATTGTAAACAGTGCTGCAATGAACATACAAGTGCAGATGTCATTTGGACTATACTTGTTTGCCTCTCCGAGCTATATTCCCAGAAGTGGTATTGCTGGGTCAAATGGGAGCTCAAAGTCTTATTTTTGAGAAGCATCCATACTGTTTTCCAGAAGGGCTCTTGTTCAGGTCTTAACTCTGTTCTTTGCATTTCTGCTTTTTTGTATTGGAATGTCCTGATATTATATTGTATCTAATAAAATATCATGAAAATATTGAGCTAAGCATCAAAAAGAACAGTGCATCTGAAAATAATTGAATGAAATAAAAAGTATCTAAAGTCATTTTAATTTGTGGTCCCTTGAAAACCTACTATCATTTGATAATATAAAATATAGATAATAGGGACTGGAGCTATAGTACAGCAGGGAGGGCGTTTGCCTTGAACGCTGCCCACCAAGGTTCAATTCCCAGCATCCCATATGATCCCCGAGCACCGCCAGAAGTAACTCCTGAGTGTAGGGCCAGGAGCAACCACTGTGCATCGCGGGGTGTGACCCAAAAAGCAAAAAATTAATAAATAAATAATTTTAAATAAATAAATAAAATAGACAATATAAATATATAAAGACTTGTATTTTTTTTTTTCCTTTTGGGTCACACCCGGCGATGCACAGGGGTCACTCCTGGCTCATGCACTCAGGAATCACCCCTGGCGGTGCTCAGGGGACCATATGGGATGCTGGGATTCGAACCCGGGTCGGCCGCGTGCAAGGCAAACGCCCTACCCGCTGTGCTATCACTCCAGCCCCTTTTCTCTCTTTTTTTTTTTCTAAGACTTGTATTTTTTAATAAAAACGCCATTGGAAATTTAGCTTAGTGATAGAGTACTTGCCTTATATGTGTGATGTTCTGGGATTACTGTTTTGCTCATAACAATAATGGAATGAGAAAAAGCAATAAGGAAAGAAAAAAGGAAGGGAGGAAGGAAGGAAGGAAGGAAGGAAGGAAGGAAGGAAGGAAGGAAGGAAGGAAGGAAGGAAGGAAGGAATTACTGCATATCCAAACTGGTGAGTGAAAGCCAAAGCTGAATTCAAATATAAATTCTTGTTAAATAAAGTTAGCATATGACCTGGCAACCTTACAATACCTGTGTTATATGGGCTGGAGCAATAGTACACTTGGTAGGGTGTTTGTCCTGCACACTGCCAACCCTCGATTGAGCCCTGACACCCAAATGTTCCCAGCACAACCAGGAGTGATTCCTCAGCACTGACCAGGAGTAAGCCCTGAGCAGTGCTGGGTGCTTTGCAAAAGATATCTCAGTTATAAAAGTGAGTTAAACAAATTTTCTTTTTTTTTTTTAACTCTTTGTTAATTTTGAGTTAAACAAAATTTCTTTTGTATCTCTTTCTTCTTCTCTGGCCACTTCTGGTTGTATTTAGAGTTTACTCTTTTTTAAAAAAATTAATTATTTCCTTTATTCTTGGCTTTTTGGGTCACAACTGGCAATACTCAGGGTTTACTTCTGCTCTGCACTCAGGAATCACGCCTGGCGGTGCTAGTGGACCATATGGGAAGCTGGGTATCAAACACAAGTCGGCTGTACGCAAGGCCAATGCCCTCCCTGCTGTCCTATTGCTCTGGGCCTAGGAGATACTCTTAAAGAAATAAAATGTATCAATTTAAATGTGAGATAAATTAATAATTTCGATAATAAACGATAGAAATACCAAATGAATCTCAAAACAGCTTGAATGCATGAAGAGGTTAAAAATAAAGAAATATTTGATAGAAATAATATAAGTACAAGTAGTAAAAATGTATAATTGCAATAGATCAGAAGTTTTCATGATAAATAATATTCTATTTGTTTTTCAAAGTTTTGTGCTAATAATAGTTCTATAACAGGTCTAGAGAGATATTACAGCAGGTAAGTTGCTCGCCTTGAACACAATAATAGTATTCCATAAAATAGATAACACTGGGGGAGGCCATCGCAGTAGAATATACCCAGGATCAACAACTAAAACACTTCAATGTTAATATTCATGGGGAATAATACAAATATTGACCAAATCACGGAATTTGGCCCAGTAAAGAACTGGTACCAGGGAAATGAGGTCATTCAGTGCAGAGCACTTGCCTTGACGTGAGGTCCTGGGTTCCATGGCGAGCGACAGCAGAAAAAGCTTGTCCAAGAGCTCTGGGATAATCCTGAAGGTTCTAAGGAAACAACAACTCCGCCGTTCTCTGGACATCTGCTCTCCCGGCCACATAGATGTATCTTCAGGACGCTGCAAAATGAGCAGCTCTAATGCCAAAGACAGACGAAGGGAATGACAGACTGAGCTCACTCCGGGTCAGATCTGGAGCGGGGTCTGACCTCTGGGTGCAAGCACTGACGGAGAGGCACCTTGAATGCATAGTGACCCATTCAATTTTAAAATCTTTTAGTAAAATGCATATAAAAATTTAAACTTTTTATTAAGAATTTTTTTTACTATGCCACCGTGGCTTACCAAGTAGTTCCTAAGACAGCTGTTTCTGGCATTTAGTGTTCCAACACCAATCCCACCACCAGTGTGACCTGCCTTCCACCAGTGCCCCCCAGTTTCCCACCCAACACCCCAGCCTGCCTCTTTCAGGCATGAGTAAATTTACTTGTATCATTTATGTGGAACAAAAGCAAGAGGAATGAGCAGATCTTAGATGGGGAGGAGTGACTTTGTGGCGATTGTCCCCTCACACTGGGGTTAGTAAAGCCGCCATCCAAGTTTCTGTCGGGCTGGTTGCTCCTGGCTGAGCCTCCAGTTACTGATCAGGCCCCTGAGCTGGGGCTTCTGGGCAACTTTCCCATCAGCCTCACTGGGACCCTGTGAGCTGACAGCGCTGTGGGATTCTGAGGTCCGGGAGCTTCAGTGTGGAGCAATGTGGGGGCTGGGCAGCTTGATGAGGGTCAGCTCTGGAGCTGGGTGGGAGGGGTTCGGGGTGGGGTTGGCGGGGCTGCTGGGCCTTCAGGCAGAAAGGGGAATCTTCGTGCCCCCATTCCAGAAGCCCCCAAGTTCTCAGCCCAGACCAGCCAGTTCTTTTGGAGACTTGGCGCTGAGCCAGTTCTCTGCCTGCGGCGTGGCCCAACTGACCCATTCACATCTCCACTACTGTTGTCATTTCTGGTAGAGTTTCCTGTGGACAGACCCAACAATGCCCCGCTTCGGGCCACTCCAGCAGAGTGCAATGACCTGGAACCACAGGGCCCACATCCTGCAAGGGAACAGAGGCTGTGTGGGAGGGGCCTGTCTCCGTGGGTCCTCACGGCCCTGGGGGGTGGCCCTAGCACTGCGCCATGACCAACAGAGGTCTCAGGACCCCGCTGTGTGTAGAGTGTTCCGGAAAGGAAAGAAGCCTTTCCGCGGCCCTAAATCTTCAAACGAGTCAGAGAGAGAAAGGGCTTTGGAGGAAACGCCTCTGCAACCCTAACACCCACATGACAGAGGGATGGGTCGGCATCAAGATGGACAGAGGGAACCGGGACATCCCAAGTGACACACACAAAGGATTCCTCTGGGGGTCAAAGAAGTTTCCAGAAAACCATGGCCCTGGGGGAGGCAGATTCCACAGCACATGGGGCAGTGGGCACCAAGCCATGGGGGGCTTCGAGATTGTCTTATAGATGGTTTATCACCAACCGAGGAGAGACCACGGTGACCAATATAAAGAGCCGCCACCCCCAGGGGTGTGTGGCTGCAGCCGCTGGGGCTCCTGTCACCAGAGCAGAAGTATCATCTGTCACCCACCACCCATAACCCTCCATCCTTCATCCTTCAGAGACAGGGGCCCAGGCCCCGCCAGCCCAGTCCCGTGGGGCTGCTAAGGGACAGACTGAAGCGTCCACGTGCACCATGTCTAGACTGCAGGCTGAGGTCGTTATTGCTCAGGGTCAAGGTCTTGTCTGAGGTCATATGTGGTCCTGTGGGTTCCGCAACTTTGGCCAGTGCCATGGGGATTGTAGAAGGTGGAATTGGGGGAGGCAGGTCTCCCTGGGTGGGAGGGATGGGGAGAGTCCCTGTGCCTGGCGGTGGCGCTGCTCGTGCTGGGAAGTGACAGCCTTGTGCATTTGTCTCCAGGCTCAGCTGCTCTCAGGGGACCCCAAGAAGTTTTTGGTGAAGCTGGAAGATCCTTGACTGTGGCTTGTGTCTATAACAGCTATTATGAGCAGCACCAGAAATGGTGGTGCAGAAGGGTGATTGGGAGTGACTGTTGGGACCGTGTAGAAACTGCTAGAGCAGAACAGGTGGTGAGGAAAGGCCGGGTGACCATCAGGGACAACAGGAGTCAGCACAGGTTCACCGTGACCATGGAGCAACTAAGAGAAGATGACGCGGGCACGTACTGGTGTGGGATAGAGAAAGTTAAACTTGATCAGAGGCTCCTGATCAGAGTGACCGTCAGACCAGGTAGGTGACCCTGTTCGTGTCATGAGTCCCCCAGACCCTGCTCTGGCTACTCTCCTCTTGTCCTCGTCGATCACTCTGAGGGGACTGTCCTGGGACTGAGTCCTGGCCTCATGCCCATGTGGGCACTGGGTGGGGGAGGGGATTCTCTGCGACGCTGACGCTGGAGGGCTCCACCAACCTGAGTACCCCTTCCCTCTCTGGGCTC
Source organism: Sorex araneus (assembly GCF_027595985.1). Taxonomy (NCBI): domain Eukaryota; kingdom Metazoa; phylum Chordata; class Mammalia; order Eulipotyphla; family Soricidae; genus Sorex; species Sorex araneus. The sequence continues at coordinate 235,819,692 of NC_073304.1, read as the reverse complement.
AGCGCTCTCTGCCCAGCTCAAGGCTGGCCAGGCAGCCGGAGGCCCCTGTGACCTGGTCTCTCTGTCTAACTCCAACCCCAGCCACCACCGTGTCCACCACAACCAATACAACCACCAACGCACCCACGATAACGGCCACCACAGAAGAGACCACAGATGCCCCAGCCCCGACCACCACCACCGTGTTCACCACAACCACAACCACCAACGCACCAATGACAATGGCCACCACAGAAGAGACCACAGACGCCCCAGCCCCAACCACCACCACCGTGTTCACCACAACCACAACCACCAACGCACCAATGACAACAGCCACCACAGATGCCCTAGCCCCGACCACCACCACCGTGTTCACCACAACCACTACAACCACCAACGCACCCACGACAGTGGCCACCAGAGAAGAGACCACAAACGCCCCGAGTGTGGCCAGGACCCTCTCCAATACCACGTGAGCCGGCCACATGCTCTGCTCTCTGCTGTGTCCCTCTGGGCCCACTGCACCATGGGGACCCCCGGGACTTATCTCTAGACCCTCAGGCTCCTCTAGGGGCCCACTGGTATCCCCCACTTCTCTCTCAGCACCAGTGACCCCGAATCTGAAACCAAGACGTGAGTGTGGTGGGAGGCACCCTCTGGGCCCCATGGGTTACTGCGTCTCTGGCCCTGCTCCCAGCTCTGTCCCTGAAAACATCCATCCTCCCCATGTCTCCTGTACTGCCCCCTCCCCGTGTTCTCTCCAAGAACTACCCCTGGCGCAGGGCCCGGAGCCCAGGACTCTCCACCTGGACCTGTTGGTAGCACCAAGTCCCCAGAGGTCCCACAGAACGTGCTGATGGTCTGAGCTGCTGGGGAGAACACTTCTCTCAAGGGTGGGAGCACTACAGGGAGGAGCCTGTCACGTGCTGTCTGAGTGGCAGTGGGCACCCACCATACCTGTCTTTGTTCCTCTCCCCCCTCCCCTCCAGTCCTATCTTCTCCCCCCATCCCTCTTCCTCCTCCTCCTCTCCCCTTCTTTTTTTCTTTCCTCACCGCTCCTCTCCTTTTCAATCCTCTCCCCTACCCTCCTACTCTCCTCTCCCTTCCTATCCTCTCCTCCCCCTTCCCTCCTCTCGATTCCCCAATCTTCACTCCTCTGCCCTCCCCTCCCCTCCTCTTTTCTTTCTCCTCCTATCCTCTCCATGGATATTGGGCATCCTATTTCTCCCTGCTGGTGGCCCAGCAGCCCTGGGGCTCTCTCAGTCCCCAAGCTCCTGTCCTTGCTATCCATGCTGACCCCCATTCCCCAGAGTGGGCACAGAGTCCAGGCTTGGTGCCCCCAGCTTCTATCACTCTGAGGCATGAGCTCACCCTGAAAAGGGCCTGTTGGGCGTATTCCCAGCACACACACCCTCCCATGGACAGTGCCCAGGCGGGACTCCCTTCCTGGAACCCACTTTGCTGTAGTGAGCACCTGACACCACACCTCTTCCTTTCACTCATGGGCAGGTGCCCCGGTTTTTGCACTGCTACTGCCTGGACCCCAAAGATAGGCTCCCCTGGGCTAGAGCGATAGTTCAGCAGGATGGGTGTTTGCCTTGCATGTGGCTGGCCAATAGTCAATCCCTGGTAACTGAGCCACCAGGAGCGATCCCTGGGCTCAGAGCCAGGAATAAGCCTGAGCACCTGAGCACTGCCAGGTATGGCCAAAAGCACATAAAATACAAAAACCAAAACCAAACACGAATCCCTGGAATCCAGGTGTCGAGCACTGTGTCAGGGCCCACCATAGTAGGGAAAACTGGACAGGAAGGAGGGTCTGCGAATCCCATCCCCAGGACGAGCCCCGTGTTCTCATTCCGAAAGCCCGCAAGGCTCCAATAGCGGCCATTTCTGAAAAGTGGGTCCTGGTCTGGCCTTGCTCTTTCCCCACTCCCGCCCCAGACACCTGCTCTGACACTTCAAGGGCGGGAAGTGGCTGAGGAGGAAGAACGAGTGAGCGAGCAAGAGAGCGGAAGGAGGGAAAGTGAGGGGCTCCGTCTGTCCACAGGCTACCTAAACACCCCGGCCCCGGGTGAGAGGATGTGGCCACTTGCTCTCCTGCTCCTTCTCTGCGGCCTCTCAGGTGAGTCGTGCCTGGCCTGGGAGAAGGAGCCCTGTCTGGGGTCCTGCTGGGCCCACCTCCTCTCCATGGGTGTCTAGGTCTTGTGGAAGTTGGGACGGTCTGAGTGCAGTGGACTCAGAACGGGTGAGCTGCGGGGGCCGCACAGAAATCTGCCTGGGGCCTGGCTTCTGACTCAGCGGGTGGCCAGGTGGACAGTGAGCACCCGGTCATGTCGGGGGGAACACCAGAGACAGCTCTGTGACTAGCATCCACTTCTCCCTCTTCTCTGTCCCTGAAGGGTGGTGGGGGCCCTGGAAGGAGGGGACAGGGTGCAGGAAGGAGAGCGGGGAAAGTGTTGGACACTCAGGAGCCTGCACTGGGCACCGGGAGCAGGTGGGGAAGGCGGAAGAGCCGAGGACTGGGGATGGCTGAGGCAACTCCAGTAGCTGCGCTAACATGGCGGATGAGGTAGCTGTGGGTGTGGCTGCTGGGGCTTCTGAAAAGACGTGGGGGTGTGGGGTCGCCCATCCAGGTTCAGAAAAGGCCAGGGGTGTCAGCCTCAGGGACCCTTGTGCCTGAGGATCTGAGCGGGTTAAGACTCTGTGAGGTGATCTTCACCTGGAAGAAGTCTCGGGTTCTCAGTTCCCTGAAGCTGAGAACTCTGGGCCTCCTCACAGTCGGGATGGGCGACCTCCACACACCTCCCTGTACTTCCAGAAGTCTCCGCAGCTACGCCCAACAACCATCCCCACTGCCAGGTGAGCTCAGCAGTCAAAATTTTAACTCTGTTGGACTGGAGTGATAGCACAGCGGGGAGGGCATTTGCCTTGCATGCGGCCAACCTGGGTTCGATTCCCAGCATCCCATAGGGTCCCCTAGCACCGCCAGGAGTAATTTCTGGGTGCATGAGCCAGGAGTAACCCCTGTGCATTGCCGGGTGTGAGCCAAAAAGAAAAAATTTTAATTCTGGATAGACTGACCAGTTAATAGCTGGATTTCCTAGGTGAGTGGCCACAGTCGAGGCCACATGGTATCTCCAGACTCTACAACACTGAAAATCGGGCAGTAGCACAGAGATGGGATGGGATGTCATGAGAACCCAACCAATCTCGACTAGAAAAGCATTAACCCCGGAGCTTAAATTGCAAAACATTTTAGTAGAACCTCAGACTAGGACTTAATTTTCTCATGATGAGATGCAAAAACATTTCACTAATTTTCTTCTAAGGGAATTTTTTAGTATTCTGTTAGACGGTAATGGGTAATAAGTAATATAAAATAAATTATGTGGGACAGGCTTGGGGTTTGGTTTGGGAAAATGGAGACAATTGTGGATGGAAGTTGCCAATTGTGGGTTTCGTGTTGGAATACTGAATGCCCAGAACAAATCTACATGAGAGAGTCCGTAAACCACAGCATTGACGTAAAGTGCGTGTGTAGGGGGGGAAGTGGGGATGGGTCTCTGAGGCTCAGTGCTGAGGTGAAAGACTCTTGTGGTGGCTTTGGTTTGTGAGAAAATCTCAATCTTAATATTATTTCACCATTCACTCTATTAGGAGAATAAATAATATTTCTTATTTTATTCATTCAGGTCTTAATGCTGTTCTTTGCATTTCCACTTTTTTGTATTGGAATGTCCTGGTATTATATCTGTATGTAATAACATTTTATGAAAATATTAAGCTAAATATCAAAAAGAACAATGCATCTGAAAATCATTCAATGAAATGAAAAGTATCTAAAATCAGTTTAATTTGAGGTCCCTTAGAAACCTACTATCAGCGCCTATGCTGCCTGAGCCCAAGTGCTGCTTGTGCCCTCGTGGCTGAGCACATGTGGTGCCTGAGCACATGTGGTGCCCGCATCTCCCCCCTTGAGATGTGTACTCTCATTCTTTTGTGTCCAGTGCTAGGATGTGTGTAGAGCTTCCTCCACCCTTGGAGAAGCCCGCGTTCTCTCTTGAGAGCGTTACTCATACTGGTTTTTTCTTTTCCACTTATCCCTTCCTCCTTCCCTCAGAAACCTCTAAATAAAATATATTTACTTCAAAAAAACCTACTATCAGATGATAATAAAAAAATAGATAGTATAAAAGTACAAATGCTTACTTTTTTTTAAGTAAAAACATCAAGGTTTGGGAAGTTAGCTTAGTGATAGAGTACTTGCCTGAGGAGCTTGTCTGAGAGCTCTGGGATCATGTGAAGGGTTTAAGGAAACCATGACTCCTCCGATCTCTGGATATCTGCTCTCCCGGCCTATGCGAGTGTATCTTCAGGACGCTGCAAAATGAGCAGCTCTAATGCCAACCTTGGCAAAGACAGAGGAAGGGAATGACGGACTGAGCTCACTCAGGGACAGTTCTGGGGCAGGGTCTGAAAACTGGGTGCAAGCACTGACAGAGTGGACCCTCGAATGCGTAGTGACCCATTTATTTTTTAAATCTTAAAGTAAAATGTATATAGAAATTTAAACTTCTTATTAAGAAATTTTTTACAATACCACCATGATTTACCAAGTAGTTCCTCATACAGTTGTTTCGGGCATTCAATGTTCCAACATTAATCCCACCACCAGTGTAGGATAACAGTGGATTTGTCCTTTTAGCCTTGCCACAGGGAACTTAGTTTACCTTAAAGCAATGTCCTTTCTGTATGGACACAGGAAGACAGTTAATATTATGCCTTGGAACTTGGGAGTTGACTGACTCCAATAATATTTACTCCTGGGCATCTGGTTTCTCAAGTCAAGTGCCATTATTTCCTAGCACCCCAAAAGCAGGGCCCAATGAGAGACGGAATGAACTCGGGGCAAGCTGTGAGCTACCCTGGCATCGAAATGGGCCAGCCAAAGAGCTAAAATACTCAACTGTAAGTTGAGAACATGATCATAGACAAATGCTGTCATGATCCAAAAGTAGCAACAAGACTAGGACGCTGCTGGGGTTAGGAAAACTAACCTGGCCTGAGGACTGTGGTATGGAATATATAGTGAATGTCCTCAAGAAAAATCAAACTTTAAGTTTGATATATCACTTACTGTGCTCATACAGAATGACATTGCTAGAAATATTAGAAGTAAATTTACTATAACTATTTAAGTGGATTACTAGCTGAGGAAAGAAGAAATTGACACACCCTGGATGGGATCCCACCCTTGAGCAGATCTAGTAATCTGGAGTAATTGCCTTAGGTGAGATTTTGTTAATCTCCTGGAGGAGTGGTGTTTCTCCTCTTTGTAGATTTGTTAATGTTCAACCCACCTTTGTGTCACCACCCTATGTGATTGCTGTATGAACTAAGACTGTAAGAGAAGTAGAGGGAGAAGACACAGAAGAAGAGCACAAGTGAAAGTGAATCAGGGAGAGGGAGAGAAGGGGACACTGGTGGCGGAAATGTACACTGATGGAGGGGCGGGTGTTGGAACACCATATCACTGAAACCTGACTATGATCAGCTTTCTAACTCTGTATCCCACTGTGACTCAATTAAAAAGAAAAAAGGAAAAAAGGCCAGAAACTTGTTTGTAAGGCAAAACTTGCTGTCAAATTTACAAGGAAAACCAAAGGAAATAGGATGCCTAAAAGTTCTTTTGAAAAATAGTAAAGCGGGAATGGCTCTGACTGATGTTGAGTCTTACTGGAGCTACATTAGTCACCTGGGTCCTTGAACTTTAGAGGTGGGATAGATACAGAACTTCCAGGGTAAAGCAGCTTGATCCCTGAATTCTCAGCGACAAACCCTTCTCTCTCCTTGGTCCTGAAACCAACCCTTCTCTCCGACAGTGTACATTTCCGCCACCAGTGTCCCCTTCTCTCTCTCTCCCTGCAGCGCCCTACTCACAATCCCTGCCCTCATCCCCCAGGTCCTTCTCTCCCTTTGTCTCCTTGACCTTCCCATATCTTCTCAACAGGAAAATCAAACCGTGTCTGAAAGTCGATACTTTCAGAGATTCAGAGCAAAGCTTGTCACTGGCATGCAGCCCTGCCAAAAACATCTGGTCCCTAATCCGAGGGGCCCTGGGCTATGGCTAAAGCAGAGAATCCATGAAGACATAATTCTCTAGGAGGGACCAGGGAGCCTCAGTGGCAGCAGGTGTAGTGGTGCCTTCCAGTTGTCAAAGGGAAGGACAGCAGGTCTTCGGGAATGGGGCTCCTGGGGAGAAGCTTCCATGGAGATGCCTCTGTGGTTCCTGCAGAGGCAAGTGCACACACCCGCACACTCACAGACCTGCACACACAGAGCATGCACACACACCTGCACAATACACACCTACACACATACCTGCACACACACACCTGAATCACACACCTAAGTATAGACACCAGCATACACACATACACCTGCGCACACATTTGCAGACACACACCTACACTTGCATGCCCTGACGACACATTCACCTGCACACACATAATGCACATGCCCACTCATGCACACACATCACACAGGCACAAACACATGTGCATGCATACACCAAACCCTTTGATTCCTGTCACAGCCATTATACAAGACAGGAGTGGGGTGGGGTGCGGTACATGGTCAAGCTACCTTGGACTGAGCTGAACATGTGAGGTGACCGTGAGCTCCCATTCTTCAGCCACACCCCCAAGTTTAGGCTGTTCTCCCTGCATGGGTAATGGGTACATGTCCTGAGGACTGCGTCCTTCACACACACACATACGCATGATCACTAGGCATACTCACACAACTGCAAACACTAAACCTGGGCTCTCAGCCCTGCACCAAGATGTGCAACACACTCCCTACACATGTGTGCACACAAGCCTACAAATGCCCACATACAACACATAGCACAGGACTTCATAGACACACACCAGTACACAAAAACATACACGAATGCATGCGCACACATACACAAACACACATATTCACACACATCTGCACCAAAAACTTGAGAGCAGATGACACTCAGACAGACATCCAAACCCATCTTTCCCAGTGTGGGCAGAAGCCGCCGAGGACCCCTGCCTGGCTGGATCGTGTCAAGTCAGGGTCCTGAGGGATGAGGATTTCTGTGAGCACGTGGTCCCCAGAGTCGGGCCCCAGCTCTGGGAGGGTCTTGCCACCCCAGCCCTGAGGTCATTTTCATTCCTGGTCCAACCCCAGGGGATGGGTCATATAGGGGATCTGAGCAGCTCAGGTGAGGTTAGACCCCCATCGGCTGGGACAAGAGCAGAAGGGGACCCTCCGCCCCCAGCCTCGCCACTCTCTTCCCAATTTCCCCTCCCCTCGTGTGCGGGCCGCTGGCTCTGGGGACTGGGCAGGGTTCACGGAGGCTCTGACATGGGCCAAGTGCAGACGCGCTGGCCACATCCTGTGGGCGGCCTACGGCCTTTCTGCAGGTCTCTGGAAGCACCACAAGACTGCGCTTGTCCTGCTGAGGCTGTGGGGCTCACATCATCCCAATGTCTCCGTCCCCCAAAGAACACAGGCTGTGGGGGCTCGTGCAGAGTTGGCTTGGGACCAAACAGGACAAAACCCCGTTCCTGTCGGCCTTGTGCCCCACCAGGGAAGGGGGCATTGGATGGGCCGGTGCCTCTCCAGGAAGGACCCTGACTTGTTTTGGGATATTCAGAACACAGAGCACAGGCTAGCCTGAAATAGGCCTGTTGGGCATATTTCCAGCACAAACACCCCCACCCATGGCCAATATCCCGACTGGGACTCCTTTCCTGAACCCCCTTTCCCTGCAGTGGGTGCTTGACCCCCACCCCTTCTTTCCATTCATGGGCAGGTACTCCAGCTTTTGCACTGTGACTTCCTGGACCCCAAACATTAGCTCCCCTGGAGCAGAGCGAAAGTCCAGTAGGTGGAGTGCTCACCTTGCACGTGGCTGACCCATAGTCCATCCCTGGTAAACCATATGGTCCCCCGAGCCCACCAAGACTGATCCCTGGGTTCAGAGCCAGGAATAAGATAGAGAACTGCCAAGTGTGGCCAATTGCAAAGGAAATATAAAAAAGCAAAACCAAGCACGGGCTCCGGGGAACCCGGGTGTCAGACACTGTGTCAGGGCTCACAGTGGCGGGATCCACGGCCACCAGCAGGGATAAAGGAGGGTCTGCGAATCCCACAGCCCCAGGACGAGCACCGAGTTCTCAGTCCAGGAGCCCTCAAGGCTCCATAGGGGCCATTTCGGAAAAGTGGGTCCTGGTGTGGCCTTGCTCCTCCCACCCCGCCCCAGCCACCTGTTCTGACACTTCAGGGGCGGGGAGTGGCTGAGGAGGAAGCACAAGTGAGTGAGACAGAGAGAGTGGAAGGAGGAAAGGTGAGGGGCTCCATCTGTCCTTTGAACTGTGCCCACACCCCGGCCCCGGGTGAGAGGATGCGGCCGCTTGTGCTCCTGCTCCTCCTCTACTGCCTCTCAGGTGAGTTGGGCCTGTCCTGGGAGAAGGGGCCCTGCCCGGGGTCCCGCTGGGCTCACCCCCTTTTCCATGGAGTATCCAGGTCCTGTAAGAGTGGGGTCAGTCTGAGTTGAGTGGACCCAGAAAGGGTGAGCTGCAGGGTTGCAAGGGGATCTACCAGGGCACAGTTCCTGACCCCCAGTGAGTGGCCAGATGGACAGTGAGCAAATCCGTGTCAGGTCAGGGAAGCAGCGGAGACAGCGCAGAGACCAAAGTCCACTCCTCTGCCTCTCTGTCCCTGAGGGTGGTGTTGACCCTGGAAGGATGGGACGGGGTGCAGGAAGGAAAGAGGGGAAAGTGCGGGAAGTCAGGGAGCCTGCACTGGGCACTGGGAGCAGGTGGGGCAGACAGAAGGGCCGAGGGCTGGGAACGGCTGAAGTTGCTCCGGTAGCTGCACTAACATTGTGGCTGAAGTGACTGTAGGTGTGGCTGCTGGGGCTTCCGGAAGGACATGACGGTGGGGAGGTCACCCAACCAGGTTCAGAGAAGGCCTGAGGTGTCAGCCTCAGGGACCCGTGTGCCTGAGAGTCTGGGCAGGTTAAGACTCTGTGAGGTGACCTTCACCCAGATAAAGTCTCGGGTTCTCAGGCCCCTGAGGCTGAGAGCTCTGGGCCTCCTCACAGTCGGGATGGGCGACCCGCACACACCTCCCTGAACTTCCAGAAGTCTCCACAGCTATGCCCAAGACCACCCACACCACCAGCTTAGTTCAGCAGTAAAACATTTAACTCCAGATGGACTGACCAGTTAAAAACTGGATTTTCTGGGCGAGCGCCCATTCAAGGCCGCATGACATCTCCAGACTCTCCCGCACTGACACTCCAGCAGGAGCACACAGATGGGAAGGGAGGGCGTGAGAACCAACCAATCTCGACTAGAAAAGCATTAACACCGGAGCTTAACTTGTGAAGACATTTTAGTAGAACCTCAAACTAGGACTAAATTTGCGCGTGGTGAGATACAAAAGTTTTCACTAATTTTCATCTAAGGAAACACTTTTTGATCCTTCTGTTAGTCATTTTTGGATAACAAGAAATATAAAATAAATTATTCTGGACTTGTTGTGGGGACAGGCTTGGGAGGTGGTTGGGAAAATGGAGACAATGGTGAGGGAAGGTGACAGTGCTGGTGGGGTTGGTATTGGAATAGTGAATGACTGTCACAAACCTTTATGAGAAACTCTGAAAACCAAAATGTTTAAGTAAAGTGTAGGGGAATTTCTCTCTGTCAGGCTCAGTACTGAAGCAATAGATTCTGCCTGGATCATGGATGTGGCTTTGGTTTGTAGAAAATTCATAATTTTTACTATTTCATCATTCACCCTTTATTAAAAAACAGTTTTTAATTTTATTCATCCGTGCACTATTCTATGTTCTTCTCATTTCACTTTTGTAATAGTATATCCTGACGCTACATTTTTATTTAAGTTAATTTAATTTCTATAAAGTTGCTCACAATAATTTATTACATTCAATATTCCAACAACAATCCCACCACCATTATACCTTCACAGCACCGTATTCAGAATTTTTCCACCCTGATATCCAAAGCCTGTCCACAAAACTGGACCTAAATAATTTATTTTGTATGAATAATCCGCTAAAATGACCCAAAGAAATTTCCTTAGAGGAAAGTGTATAACGACTATTGTGTTTCACCCTGGAGCCATTGAACACTTCTATAAGAGTTTACTAACATGTTGTTAAAGGTTGAGCCTTTCATACTAGTATATACATATACATATAATTTTTTAATCAAGGTTGATTGTTTTCTACTTAAAACCCCATCAAATGTGATATGCTACCCTTGGCACATCAGTGGTGTAGAGTGAGAGATGTCACGGGGCCACGAATGCAGCCCATGCTCTGAGAAGTCTAAGATTTTAACTAGGGTGATACAGCTAGAGTTAAATGTTTAACTGGATGGTGACGTTGGGTCTGGAGGCATCTCTGCAGAATGTTGCTCTCTTCCTCTTTGGAGGCTTATTTGTGAGCCTCTGGATCATGGCTAATGAGCTTATATGGAGCCAGAGGCTGTTTGTGGGCATGACTACCACAACAGGGAGATGCGGGGAGGTCACCCATGACCAACTCTGTGCAAGCCAGGAGATTTCTGTCACAAAACCCCCATAACTGTTTTCAGTAGATTATCTCATTGTTGAGGCTGTCTGAGCCTGTGGGAAACGGCCCTGAGTACGGTGGCAATTGTGTGCTGATGTAATATTTGTATGTAGTCAAAATGTCGTGAAAATATTGAGCTAAATAATTAAAAGAAGAATGTATCTGAAAATCATTCACAGAAAATAAAAATGATCTGAACTGATTTTAATTTTAGCTTCCCTTAAAAACCTGCTATCATTGGATAATATGAAATATAGACAATATAAAAGTATTGAGACTTGGATTTTTTTCTAAGTTATTTATTTTATTGAATCACCATGTGGAAAGTTACAAAGTTCTCAGGTTTATGTCTCAGTTATACAATACTCAATCACCCATCCCTTCACCAGTGCCCATATTCCACCATCAAAAAACCCAGTATACCTCCCACCCCCCGCCCCCACCAACCCCACCTGCCTAAATGATAAATTTCACTTCATTTTCTTTTGCCTTGATTACATTTCATATTTTAACACAAAACTCACCATTGTTGTTGGAGTTTCCCCCCCAAAAAGACAGCCCTACTGCCAAGGAAGCATTTGATAATTAGTTTTCCATTGCTGAGAATGAAGAGATATGAAGTCCCGCTGTTCAAAGTACATACCTCTTTTTTTTTCTCCTTCCCGCACCCCCAAGTTTGTGCCTGCTTAATAGTCCTCAAATATGGTGGACGCCACGCCGCGTCTCCCTGAAAGGGGAAAAAGACCAGAAAGAAGGATATTTCCCCTCCTCGGCTGGTGTGGGGCTACAGCTTAGTTCACAGTCTAGAGACATGGCTGCAAGCAGTTTCTGGGACCAAAAGTAATCTAGCTGGCCTCCGGATCCTGGTCGATCAGCGGCAAAGCGGCCACACAAAAGTGTGGCCAACCGGTTCGAATCTCAGAAGAGCGTGCGCCGGAAACAGCCCCGGCCCGAGACTGCCCAAGAGTCCCGCAGTTCCAAGTACATCATTTTTTCCTTTTTCTTCTCCTTCCCACGCCACCAAGTTCGTACCTGCTTAATAGACCTTATAATATGGCAGACGCCATACCGCTTTTCCCCGAAAAGGGAAAGTAACCGAGAAAGAAGGATATTTTCTCTCCTCGGCTGGCGTGCGGATTTGGCTTAGTTCACAGTCTAGAGACGTGGCTGCTACTTTGATTACCTTCAATATTTCAACAAAAACTCACTATTATTGTTTGGAGTTTCCCCCCAAAGTCAGACCTGCTAAAAAGGAACCGTTTCACATTGCTGACAATTAAGAGATATTAGGTCTTGGATTAATTAAAACCAATATTGGGTTTTGGATTTCTGTATAAAGTCCAGGGAAAATTCCGCCAGAAATTGCATCACTGCAAGCTTTTACTTCCCTTCTGTGGTGCTCATAAGATGGAAAATCCTGGAGAGAGAAACCCTACCTGCCTGGCGCCGCATCGGGCAGAGGCTCAGTTCACAGTCTAGAGGCGTTTCTGCAAGCTACTAGTGTCCAAAGTAGTTTAATTGGCCTCTGGGATCATGCTCTTGCAGCAGCAGAAAGGCCACACACGTGTGGCCGCTGCACTTAAATCTCAGCAGAGGGTTGGGCCAGTACCCCTGACCCCCTGATCTCCCCAAGACTTGGATTTTTTAAATAAAAACACATTTGGGGATGTGGCTTAGTGATAGATACTTGCCTTGAATATGTGAGGTTCTGGGAATAATATTTGGCTCATAACATAAGAGGAATGAGGAAAGAAATAAGGAAAGAAAAAAAGGAGGGGCTGGAGCAATAGCACAGCGGCTAGGGCATTTGCCTTGCATGCGGCCGACCAGGATTTGATTCCCAGTATCACATATGGTCTCCCAAGCCCCCCCAGGAGTAATTCCAGAGTGCAGGGCCAGGAGTAATCCCTGAACATCGCTGGGTGTGACCTAAAAAGCAAAAACAGAAAGAAAAAAAGAAGGAATGAGAGTGAGGAAGGAAGGAAGGAAGGAAGGAAGGGAGGGAGGGAGGGAGGGAGGGAGGGAGGGAGGGATGGAGGGAGGGAGGGAAGGAAGGGAATACTGTATATCCAAACTGGTGTGCTTTCTTGTACACCACCAACCCTGGTTTGGTCCCTGGCACCTCTTAATTTCCCAGCACCGCCAGAAATGAATCCTGAGCACAGAGTCAGGATTAAGCCCTGAGCAGTGCTGGGTGCTTTGCAAAAGATATCTCAGTTTTAAAAGTGGGGAAAAAATTATTTTTTGTGTTTTCCTTTTTTTTTAACTCTGGCCACACCTAGATGTGCTCAGGGAGAACTCTTCCTTTTTAAAAATGAAATAGTTTATTTATTCTTGGCTTCTGGGGTCACACTCGGCGATGCTCAGGAGTTACTCCTGGCTCTGTATACAGGAATTTACTGGCAATTCTCAGTGGACCATATGGGATGCCAGGGATTGAACCAAGGTCAGCCGCATGCAAGGAGGCATGCTCTACCCTCTGTACTATTGTTCTGGCCCCTCAGGGCTTACTCTTAACTCTGGGCTCTGGGATCACTCCTAGTGGGGATTCAGTATGCCGCAGATCGAAACCCAGGCCAGGTAGGATTCTTTCTGAATCCTACCCAGCAATTCTCCAGGCTTACTCCTGGCTCTGCACTCAGGAATTGCTATTGTTGGTGTTGGGGGACCAATGGGATGCTGGGGATCAAACCCAAGTGTGCTGCATACAAGGAAAGTGCCCTCCCCGCTATACTATTGCTCTGGTCCCAGGAAATGTTCTTTTTTTAAATTTTTTTTTATTGAGTCAGCATGTGGGAAGTTACAAAGTTTTCAGGTTTAAGTCTCAGTTTCCAGGAAATATACTTAAAGAAATAAAAGGAATCAATTTAAATGTGAGAGAAATTAATCATTTAAATAATAAAAGATAGTAATACCAAATGAATCTCGAAACAGCTTGAATTCCTGAAGAGGTTAAAAAAAAAATCTTTGATCAAAATAGTATCAGTAAAAGTAGTAAAAATGTATCATTCACAATAGATCAGTAGTTTTCATGGTGAATAATATTCAAGTTATATTTTAAAAATTTTGTGCTATTAATAGTCTATGAAAGGTCAAGAGAGATATCACAGCGGGTAAGTTGCTCACCTTGAACACTCTTGGCTCTGTTCACTCTCCGCACCACCTGTGATTCCCTGAGCCCTGCCAGGAGGGATCCCTGAGCACAGAGCCAGGAGTAAGCCCTGAGAGCAGCTGGGTGTGGCCCCAACATAACCTCCCTAAATAACAATAATAACACTCCATGAAATAGGTAACACTGGGGGAGGCAGTAGAAGTCGAATAGATCCAGGATCAACAACAGCTAAAACACTTCATACTAATATTCATGGGGTCCTGGGAGTTCTGGGGAGGGTAGAAAAGGGGGACTGAGGGAGGCAGGTGTGCCTGGGTGGGGAGGGATGGGACGAGTCCCCATGCCCGGCGGTGGCACTGCCCGCACTGGGAGGTCAAAGGGTCGTGCGTTTGTCTCCAGGCTCAGCTGCTCTCAGGGCACCCAGAGATATTGTCGGTCAAGCTGGAAGCTTTGTGTCAGTGAACTGTCAGTATGACGCCGGGTATGAGAGGCACCGGAAGTGGTGGTGCCAAGGGGCGGCCCTGGGTGGCTGTTCGAACCGTGTAGAAACTACTGGAACAGAGCAGGTGGTGAGGAAGGACCGGGTGACCATCAGGGATGACCAGAGGCAGCGCAGTTTCACCGTGACCATGGAGCGGCTCAGGGCTGATCACACGGGCACGTACTGGTGCGGGATTGAGCCATCTGATCAGAAGTTCCAGATCACAGTCACCATCATCCCAGGTAGGCGACCGTGTCCGTGTCATGAGTCCCCCAGGCCCTGCTCTGGCCTCTCCCCGGGTCCCTCCCCTGGCCTTGTTGGTCACTCTGGGAGGACAGTCCTGGGGCTGAGTCCTGGTCTCATGCCCATGTGGCCACTGAGTGGGGGAGGGGCTTCTCTGCGATGCTCGGGGGCTCCCCCCACCCTGGGTGCCCCTGTCCTCTCTGGGCTCAGCGCTCTCTGCATAGCTAGGGCTGGCGAAGCAGCCTGAGCCGCCTGTGACCTGGTCTCTCTGTCCAACTCTAACCCCAGCCCCGACCACCACCACTGTGTCCACCACGACCACAACAACCACCAACGCGCCCAGGACAGCGGCCACCACAGAAGAGACCACAGACGCCCCAAGTGTAACCAGGGCCCTCTCCAACACCACGTGAGCCGGCCACATGCTTTGCTCTCTGCTGCGTCCCTCTGGGCCCACTGCTCCATGGGGACCCCCAGGACTTGTCTCTGGACCCTCAGGCTCCTCGAGGGGCCCAGCTAGGGTCCCCCACTTCCCTCTCATTCCTAGCGAACCTGAATCTGAAACCAAAGTGTGGGTGGGTTTGGAGGCACTCTCTGGTATCGATGGTAGATCGCCTCTGGCCCCACTCCCAACTCTGTTGCCCCCAGCATCCCTCCCCCTCCATGTCTCCTGTCCTGCACTGGGCCCATGTCCTCCTCAAGGCCCACCTCTGGCTCAGGGCCTGGAGCCCAGGACTCGCCACCTGGACCAGTTGGCAGCACCAAGTCCCCAAAGGACCCAAAGGAGGTGCCGATGGTCTGAGCTGCTAGGGAAGACACTTCTCTCAAGGGTGGGAGCACTCCAGGGAGGAGCCTTTCACATGCTGTCTGAGCTGCCGTGGGCACCCACCATGCCTGTCTTTGATTCTCTACCCTCTCCTCCCCTCCAGTCCTGTCCTCCTTTTCTCCCCTTCTCTATTTCCCTCCTCACTCTCCTCTCCCTTTTTATCCTCTTCTCTCCCTTTCTCTCCTCTCCTCTCCCCTCCTCTTCCTATGCTCCCCTCCCCCAACTCCTCTCCTCTACTCTCCTCGCCCCCTCTTCTCCTCTCACCTACTGTCCTCTCCCCCTCTTCTCCTCTCCCCTCCCCTCTTCTTTGCTCCTCTGCCCTCCTCTCCCCTCCTCTTTTCTCTCCCCTCCCCTACTCTGCATGGAGATTGGGTCATCCTAATACTCCCGACCCTGGTGGCCAGCAGCCATGGGACACTGTCTCAACCCAGGCTCTTATCCTTGACTGTCCCTGCTGCCCACCATTCTCAGAGTGGAGACTGAGTCCAGGCTTGCTGCCCCCAGCTTCTGCCAATCTGAGGCTTCTAGAAGCAGAGAGGCCCTGCCCCTCCTGCTCAGACCCTGGACATGGTGACCCCATCAGGAGACCCCGATCCCCCTCAGCACCCTCAAACCCCATCCCACATGTCCTTGTTCTGAAGTTTCCTCCTTCCAATCTCTCAGAAAAGGTAATCTGAGACCTGCTTCCTCTTCCGGGTCATCCCTGGAAGCCCCATGAGGGTCTCTGGCTACGGGGGTAGCATCCGACCAGCTACAGGGTTCTTGGGGCTCAAAGTTCATCAGTACTCCCACCCTGATGGGTTAATTGAGCTGAGAGGAGTCCGAGTGACTGAGGCCCAGGGGCTGTCTTGGGGGATACTCAGGTTCCCTCACACAGGTGTTGGGGCCCAGGGGCTTGGGAGAGGGTCCTGGAAGGTGACTCATTTCATATCACTGTCCCCCCTCAGGTCCCTGCTCAGCTGCGTCCACGTCCACTTCCTGCTCCTGGTCTTCCTGAAGGTTCCCCTGCTGCTGTTTCTGATGGGGACCGTCGTCTGGGCAAGCTGGCCTCAGAAGGGCCCTAGGAAACAGACACAGAACCGCCAACACAGAGCATTGAGGGGCCGCAGAAATTGGGGTGGGCACAGTCATGGTGCCCACCATTTAGGGCCCAGTCCCCACCCTCTGAAACACTACCCACCCACAGCTGAGCGTTTCCAGGTCCTGCTCGAGGGGCCACACAGTGGTCAGAGATGGAGTGGAGGAGCAGGAGGCCCCACTCAGGGTGCAGAGAAGAGAACGTCTGGCCTCGTCCCCCGGATCAAGTCTGCAGCTTCCAGGGGAAACAGCTCCAGGGAGAAACAGCCTCTGTGGAAAGGGGGGGGCGCTAGGTGACCCCCACCCAGCCTGCATCTCAGCTACACCCTACTGAGCTGTGCCTCCTCATCCATCTGCGAGCTGGCTCCTGCTGACCTTCCGGAACATGGAGAAAATGTCCCCTCTTCTTGCAAGCAACAGGGCTGGACAATAAATGCAGGGCACTGGGGCAGATGAGCCTTTGTCCATGTTCTGGTGGCCTCACCTCCTTCATTTAGCCCTGAACATTCTTGCCTGGTGTTTCGTTTTGGTTTTGGTTTTGTGGCCACACCTGGCAGTGCTCAGGGCTTCCTCTGGCTCTGCACTCAGGGGTCACTCCTGGCAGGCTCGGGGGATCCCTTGGCTGCCAGGGATCAAACCAGGGTCAGCCGCATGCAAGCAGTTGTCTTAAGCCCTATTCCATCTCTCCAGCCCCAGAACCTCCTTTCCCCGCTGAGGGATGTGTTAGGTGCCAGCCCGAAGCGGTTTGCCTGGTCTCAGATCTAGGAGGTCACTAGTCATGACGAGCTTCCGTTAGAGCCTGTTTCTGTGTCCCCAAGGAAAATTTCTGCAGAACAGGCCCCTTTGAGCACCCCCGTTGCCTTCCGTCCCTGAACCTTCGGGCTATACTGCTAACAGTGTCTCTCCCTCCTGCTGGGCCCCTGGGAGGCTCTGCCCCCACAACCTCTCTCTCTCACACACATACACACACACACTCACACACACAAAAAGGCCTTGACTGCTTAGCTCTTACCAGTCCAGGCTGCCAAGGGCCCTCCACCAGGGCTGCAGACCCCGAAGATCTCCAAGTCCAGACATCAGCGCTTCTGAATGAAACATGTGAAAATGCATCGTTGTTTGGCCAAGAAAAGCCCCAAGCCCTCAGAAAGAGGAAGAGACCTGCGGCCTCCAGGGGCTCTGCCAGGAGTTGCCATCTTCTTGTGGGCAGGTGCCAATGGCCACTTGAACTTCCAGGTCTAGGACTTTGGAGGTATTGTATGAATATTCTTTTGGTCAGAGGTGCTGAGACTAGAAACAGGAGAGGAATGGAGTTGGTCCTGAGGGCTACAGCTTTCTCTGGAGTGATAGCTGAGGAGGAGAATCCCACAGTCTCTTATTTACTACCCTATGCATAGGGGATGCATCGCTAATGAGCTCAGTTTAGAGAAGTCACTAATGGAGAAAAGGAGGGTGCAGGAGGGACAACAGAACAACAATCAATACTTTGCTCTGTTGTGTCTGTAAACCAAATGGTCAACAATCTCCGGGGAGGAATGCAAGGGGAGCTCTATAGCTGGCACAGAAGTCACAAACCCTGGCACCTGGTGTGATAAGACGGGTGAGAGAGTGTCTGCATTCCAAAGCCAAGCTGGGTCAGGGATCTGTGAGAAAGGGAAGACTGCTTCTTCAGTCATGCTAGAATTTAGAGTAAGGCCAAGAGAGCAGAGGGAAGAGATGTTAACCCTTTCCAGGTCAGTCCTATTCCCAAACCAGCACCTCGCCCACTATCTTGAGGTACAGGGTCCTGCCCGCTTGTGGCTCAGTCTTCGAGGCTAGAACCCAAAACAAGGGAGTTTGTCTGTGGTTTTTATCTCCAAATCTAGGGGTGTTTGCTCCTAGGAAACTCAAACACACCTTCTCCCCCAGAGGAGACCTTCAGAGGAGACCAGGAATGGGCAGCACTGACTCTCCTTCTCCTACTGGTCCCCCAGAAGACTGAGGGAGAGCCCTTTCCCCACTGGACCCTGTTTCATCCAGTCCAGTGCCCACTGCTGACCTCAGCTCCAGGAGCTCTCGGGCTGCCAGTCAGGGACGATGGCAAACGCGCTGCTAACGGATGTTTCAGCAAAGACATTTCTTGCTTGTCCGTTTTCTACTGCCCACAATCCAAGTGATCCACCAGCCATAAGACCTGGTTTCCCACGCGGAGTCTCTGAGAACCCCGATCCCTCATCGGGATGGGTAAACCTGGGTTAAGGTTGACCCCGGTGTTCCCACATGCAGAGCAGGTGCCAGACCAATTGGACCACCTGCCAGCTCCCTCTTTTGGTTCTATAATAAGTGTAAATCATGGAGAGCTGGAGAGATAGTACAGCGGGGAGGGGAGGTGGGAGCGATTAAGGCGTGGCCTTGGATCACTTATGAGTTCTCCGGCACCCCAAATTGTCCCTCGACCATGTCAGGACTTCCCTGAACACAAAAACAAAAGTAAGACCTGACCACCACTGCTGTGACCTAAAACCAAAATATTTTTCTTTAAATAGGAAGGTGATGCCACGGGCCTCAGCTTTCACCCGGACGCATCCGACCCTGGGCAGTAACCTGTCCACTTTTCCCTCGCTCAACGCCTCCTAATGATGACCTCCTGTGGAGAGTAACTCTGTCTGTCGCTCGCACCTTTTTCTGTCTAGCCAGGGACCAGGAATGACCGTCCCTGCCATCCTGGGAGAGCTCTCTGTTCGGGGGCTATCTCAGGATGCTGGGGGTCCCTGGGGAGCAGAGGACTGGGGACTCCCTGCATCTACCCTTTTGGGGCTGCTGTGAGCTTCCCTGAGTCTCGTCAGGGAACACGCTCAGACAACTGTGGAGGCCAGTGTTCCTCGCCTGACTGGAGGTTGGGTTTGGGTCCACACTCAGCAGTGCTTGCGGACTCCTCCGGCTCAGTTCTCATCGTGGCTGTCAGGCTCAGGGGTCACTCTGCAGGTGTTCAGGAACCATGGGGTGTCAGGGTTGACCCTGGGGTTTCCGCACTCAAAGCGTGTGCCCCACTCATTGAACAATCTCCCCAGCTCCCTCTTTTGACTTTATAAATCATGGGGGCGGAGCGATAGTACAGCAAGGAGGACGGTTGCCTTGCAAACGGTCAACTTGGGTTCAATCCCAGGCACCCCATAGGGCCCCCTGAGCACTACCAGGAGTGATTCCTAAATACAGAGCCAGGAATAACTCCTGAGCATTTCTGGGTGTGGGGAAGAAAGAAAGAAAGAAAGAAAGAAAGAAAGAAAGAAAGAAAGAAAGAAAGAAAGAAAGAAAGAGAAGAGAGAGAAAGAAAGAAAGAGAGAGAGAGAAAGAAAGAAAGAAAGAAAGAAAGAAAGAAAGAGAAAGAGAGAGAAAGAAAGAAAGAGAGAGAAAGAAAGAAAGAAAGAAAGAAAGAAAGAAAGAGAGAGAGAAAGAAAGAAAGAGAGAAAAAGAAAGAAAGAAAGAGAGAGAAAGAGAGAGAAAGAAAGAAAGAAAGAAAGAGAAAGAAAGAAAGAAAGAAAGAGAAAGAAAGAAAGAAAGAGAGGAAGGAAGGAGGGAAGAAAAAAGGAAGGAAGGAAGAAAAAAGGAAGGAAGGAAGGTAGGAAGGAAGGAAGGAAGGAAGGAAGGAAGGAAGGAAGGAAGGAAGGAAGGAAGGAAGGAAAAGAAATTCATGGAGATTCCTGAGTATCTGTCTCAGGGCCCCATGGAGGAGTCGCAGAAAAAACTCCAAACACTCACCTGATACTATTTCAGACACATACAAATACACACACACACACACACACCTTACACCACACACTCATAAAAACACCACAGACACAGCTCACACGCAGACACAGACACAGTCTCATGTCATAGACACATATACAGCTCAAACCACAAACATGTGCACACGTACATCACAGTACACATACAGCCCACACCACACACACCCATATCTCACAACACACAGCTCAACCACAAACATGCACACACATACCTCAGAGAACACACGCAGCTCACACCATAAAGACATTTCAGTTACTACCTCAGACACACAGACAGCTCAAAACAGAGATAGGCACACCCTCATATCACAAACACATATGCCTCAGGCCACAGACACATATATTTTAGACTATGTTGCAGACACAGACACACCTTATATCAGAGACTCATACACCTCATAAGAAAGAAACACACCAACACTACACAAAACTAATTCACCCACACACTCACACAAACACAACTCACACTACAAATACAATAAATCACACTGCAGAATCCTCACAAAACAAGGGGTGTATCACATACACACACTCACAAACACACACACACCTCACACCGCATCTTAGGTGCACACTCCTCACCATAGACCACGACTTTCTGATGCCACACATGTCATACAAGACACATCTCACACCATGAGAAAAACACACACTCCAGTCACACCACACACATACATGCCTCATGCCACACTTGAACCTGAAATCATAGCACAAATATAATTTTTTGTCGAGTGACAATCACGCAGACCTCTTGGCACAGCAAAGTGCAAACTCCCGAGATTATGCCCAGGGACACAGCTCACAACACAAACACAGGCACACACCACACACACACACACACAGAGCCTACATGCTCTCCTCACTCGTGTCCGACTCAGACACATGCTCCTCACACACGTTCCCCTCAGACGTGTCCCCCGACCTCACCTCACCCAATTCTCAGACCCTGAGACCCCACTGTACTGGGCCCCCCACCCCACACCTTCCCTTGCAGGGGCCTGTGAGAGACTGGGAGGGTGTGACAGGTCTCCCCATGGTGGGAAGGAACCTCAGAGCAGGGACGCCATCTAGGGCAGGTGGAGTGTGGAGGGGCGACTGCAAAAGGGGGTGAGGGAGCATCTGAGCCTGAAGCGCCTGTTTCCCAAACTGCTCCAGGGACCGATTCCTGTGGAGACACAGACCCGGCCCTCAGCATCTGCCCCTCAGCCCAGCTTCCCGGGGCTGATGTGTCTTCCTGAGTGGGGGATCCACCCTACTCCTGTGGTCAGCAGTGGGTGTCCTTGGGGAGGAGGTGACAGAGGAGGTGGAGAAGTAACAGAGTGAGGGCCAGAGGCGCTGACCTGGGTTCTTGGCAGAGTGTGTAAGACCTGGGGAAAGCGAGGCAGGAAGCAGCGGGGAGAACTGAGCAGAGAGAGGCTGACCAGCACAGTGAGTGTGTGAGCCCCGGGGTGCTGGCACCCAGCAAACTCCTCCACCCACACAGCGGCCAGGATGAGAGAGCATGCAGGGCTGATGGAAAGGACCAACAGGACAGCCTGGATCTACTGAGGGAAGGAGCCCGAGAGCTGGCAGAAGTGACGTCGGGGGCCCCATGGGTGGCTTATTTGAGGCAGGGAGGAGAAAGTCTGTGATGAGACCCTGTGTGGCACAGACCTTGAGTCCCGCCAGCTCCACAAGGTGACTAAGGTGACTGTC